>NW_022984817.1:124712-170486 GCF_010094145.1 Didymella exigua CBS 183.55
TCACGTGCTACCCTACCCTACCTATGGTCCGTGCAACCCTACCCTACCTATACCTATGGTCCGTGCGACCCTACCCTACCTATACCTACGTCCGTGCGACCTATACCCTACCTATACCCTACCCTAGGTACATGGTACCCATCCGCCAGTCTAGATGTGCGTGCTCTATAGGAGAGGGGCCGCAGTCTCCTGATCTGGGTGGTGGCTGAGATTGTCATCTGCTGTGTACTAATTAAGGACTTCCTGTCTAAGTGCCTTAGCCTTCTCTAGGGGGTTAGATATTGTCCTGTTGTCTATAATAAGAGGAGTGTCCTAGTTCTCTAGTGTAAGCTTATGCTAGGCAATAACCTTAAACAGGTCCTTATTATCCTTAGCGTTATTAATAACATGCCTCTAGTACTACCTTTTAGCCTGTTAAACTGTAGTCTTAAAGGCTTGTGTTTCTTTAAGTAGAGGTCTGCCTAGGCAGGTTTGCTAAGCGCGCTTATAGGCTTAATTAGCAGTCTTGCACTCCTTAGTCCACCACGGCGCAGCGCGTCCTTCCTTGCAGTCAAGCTTGCCTGCTGTTTGTATAGAGTGCTGCACAGTCTCTGTCAGCAGCGCGACACAGTTGTCTAGTTCTGCCGCATCCTGTGCTGCACGCGGATCTGGAATGCTCTAAGCGCCTATTTCTACTAGCCTAGTGAACTTTAGTAGGCTTGCCTCTAGGACTCTATAGTAATACTAGTCTAGGTGCAGAGTACTAGGTGTAGAAGTAGTGACAGAGGTTACAATTGTCTTGTGGTCTAACCTGCTGTGCATGCTAGCATCTACAGCAGACTGAGCGAACACGACATTAGAGAAGGTAAGATCAATGACATGTCCAGCACAGTGTGTTAGCTGTCCTGGCACGCCAACATAGTCCATAGAGGCGGCGGCGGCCCACCTGGCGAGCTCTATGCCGCTGCTAGCTGCGGAAACATTGGGTTCAAAGGATTTGTGTCTGACGTTAAAGTCCCCTCCTATAACGCAGTGTTAGGGGGGTGTGAGATGCGTGACATATTAGAGTATGTCTGGGGTAAGTAGCTGTCTGTAGCAGTTTAGTATTAAGACTCTATTTACAACAGCCTACAGCAAGTCTAGGTGATTAAGGCTTTCTCTAGCATGCAGTTTAAGGTAATACCCTTTGCGTATATAAGTTATTACCCTAGGGTGGACTAAGCCTAGTGTGTTAGGAGCGTCCTAGGTGCTAATAGGTGTAAGGTGTCTAAAGATAGGGTAGGTATGTAAAGTTATAAGACTTTGTTTTTATAATCTTTCTCTAGCGTATTTCCTTCTTAGATTTATAGCGCTATGCTTACCCAAGCATTGTTATTGTAATCTCTAAGAAGAGAGGATTAGAATGGTGTGCTTACAAAGCCTGTATCTCCTATTATTCTTAAGATATGCTGTTCTCTATTTATAGTAACTAGAAATGTTCTAGACCCTCTGCTTACAAATAGAGTAGCCTACTCTGTAAGATGCTAACGTATACAATTACGTATGCAGCTACGTAATCTTGCTTGTATATGCAGCAATACTAAGCATAGATTATAAAGTAGACCTACCTAGAGGAGTCTAGAACGTTCTGCTTAGAAATACAGACAGAGGAGAGGAAGTATAAATACCTCTAGCTCTCCCCCCTCTGTTTGCTCTATACCTAGCCTAGGAATCTCTACCTAGTATCTAATATAAAAACTTGTCTATTATATTACGTAACCCTACCTTACCTCTATTAGGCTATATGCTTCCTATTTAGACAAAGCTAGTCTAGATTTATCTAGGTCCTTCTAGACTAGGAAGAAAGTAGTCTAGTCCTACCCCTACTTTCTTTACATCTTTAACTATTAGAGTACCTTCTCTCTTAACCTGCTTTCTTTTGTGTGATTTTTATTGTGTAGCTATTTTATTAGCAGCTTAAACCTTAGTAATCTCCTATTGCGCTAACACTAGCTTATGTGTAATTATAGCTGCCCCCTTTAAGACCTTCTTAAACGCTTTAACTATAGAGGTAGGTAAGTTATCTATATGCCTCTAAATTCTTGTCTTTATAACATCGGGAAAAGTTTTTCTATTGTTGAAATTGGGAAATTGTGGCATTATACTGTGGGCAATAGTAGGACTTGTAGGCCTGTAACAGTTATTTAATGTGTATTCAATGTCTAGCTAATTTTAAGCTAATAGCTCTAATAGTCTTAATAGCTGTAATAGCTATAATAACTCCTAATCCTGCTATAATAGTAGCTCTACTTAATAAACTATACCTTTATTATATTAATATACTACTAAGTCTCCTCTTTAAAATAAGCTATTAAATAATATTATAGGCATAGTAATAGAATAGTTATTAAGCGTAGAAGGTTTTAAGCTTAATATTCCTTACTAAGACACTAAGTTAAGATTCTTTACTAGGGCTCTAGTAGCCTAAATATTAGAAAATATAAGAATATTATTCAAGAATAGTAGGTAAACCAAGAATTTTACGCCTGGGCCTGCCTATTCTGCAAGCTCCTGTTGCGCTGCTGCTGTGTGTGTGTGTGTGTGTGTGTGTTGGTCAGCAGGTGCTATGCTGTATGCTGTTGCAGCTGCTACGTTGTGTGCGGGCGCAGCTGCAGCGGCTATAATAACACAAACCTTCAACAAACAAACCTTCAACGCTCTATAACTTGCGTTGTAGTAGGCCTATAATAATAATTTTTGCTTATTTTAAAGCTACAATTTCGCTCTATCTGTACGTGAAATTTCGCAATTTTTAAATATTTAATGCTAGTGCTAGCACTAAGGGTAGCTATGCAATAATATTACAATGTTATTTTAAGTTTATTAAATATAGGTACTTAGTATTTTAGCTATTAGCAATGTTGGCGCGAAATTAGGGCTGTTAGGCGCAAATTAGGGCTGTTGGGGCCGTTGAATGGCTGTTGCACGACTATGCCACGACTGTCAGCAACAGCCGGTCTAGGCCAGATCTTGAAAAACTTTTCCTGATGAAGTGTTAATTATAAACTAAGTTTAATAGTGTTACTTAGGGTTTGTAACTGCTAGAGCTAATTACTAAAAGGTAGTAGTAGTAATAGCATGCGCAGCTTTATATTAAGGCTGCTTATTACCTACTCTAGGTTAAATAGGACTAGTCTAGCGCCTTAAAACCCTCCCTAGATATTCCTAGAAGTAATTGCAGCATTATAGGCGCGTATAAAGTATAGTAGGAACTCTATCTTTGTAATGTAGTTAATCTAGCTGCGTATAAGTATTTTAGCTTAGCACCTATACACCTTCTTTAAAGTAGTAAAATAAGCTACATTAAGGTAGGCTGGCGGAATGGGTATACTCCAACGTCCTTCGTGGGTACCCCCCAAAACTTTGTTAATAATACATGGATTCTAGCGAAATAGGGCTTAAAAGAAAGAGAAAAACTACCTCTATTTTTCTATAGTAGAGGGGTTTGTTATAACCATTAAACTGCACAAGCTAGAGGCTAGAAAAGGTTAAAAAAGGGGGGGTACCTAGCAAGCATACCTATTAATAGGTATACTTTGCTAGGTAGTGTTAATAACTTAGCTAATACTAGGTAGAATAAGCTAATTCTTTTTTTATTAGAAGGCGCAATACTAGGCGCTTCTATTAAATAATAGATTATTTAAGCGTATCTCTGCTAGTTAAGAAGCTATAAGCCAAAACGTAAAAAAGCATACCCTACCCATCCGCCAGCCTACATTAAGGGGCTGTGTAAGGTGTAATAAGTAGGGAGGTAAAAAGAGAGTAATTATCTTATTATCCTTGCAGTACTGTTAGAATTTAAGAGACTTATAGCTCTTATAACTATTAATAATAAGTAAATAGTAGGTGCTAAAAGTACGCTCCTTTGTATGCCTATTAAAGTAGTTTATCTAGTCTACACTAAGCTTATTAGTAGTCTAGCTATTATTAGAGACTCTAATAATATAGTCTTAAGGCAGATCCTCTTCTTTATACTAGGTAGAGAGGTGGTGGTAGGCCTGAAAGATAAGGAAGGCAGGAATAGCCTATCCTTTAGTATTAATGCCTACTATAGCTATAGCCTACTCCTAGTTACCTAGCTAGACTGCCTTCAGCTAACCTTATTATTCTAAAGCTATAATAACTGCTCCTTAGGAGATCTAGCCTATTATAAAGCCTGCCTTGTTAAAGTTATACATGTTATTATCCTAGATGCTATACTTAGCTTTAGTGCTAGCTACTAGGCTAAACTAGCCCTATAGAACCTTAGGATCCTTACAGAGGGCTATCTTGTAGTTGTACTTGTGATTAAACTTGACTATAAGCTCTAGGTGCTGCTTAACAACCATACTAGGCTAGTTCGTGCTAATAGGGCCTAGGTTGTGCTTAGCGCGCAAAGAATTAGCTATAGTAGCTACATCTAAGAGCTAAGGGGAAAATCCTTGCGCATCTAGCTTAAGAACTTATTTAATAATTACCTTCTCCTTATTCTTGTCTAGCTTCTGCAAGTTAGCTATAGAATTAGCGCGTGAAGGATGTCCTGCGTGTTGCTTGCTTAGTGTAGCTTAAGGAACTCTTTAGATAGCTGCAGCACGTCGCTGAGAGAGTGTTGCGTCTTGTTTAAGAGCCTAGAGCGCAAGCTGTATCTAAGCTTCTTTTAACGCATCTAAATAGTGTTATTGTAAAGATATTAGTGTAGGAAGAGTGGTTTGGTGGGGGCTTGGCAAAAGCGATTCTCTCGTCCGTTGATTCTTTCGCCCGTGGGGTACGTTATATGCTGAGCAATTAACTCCTCGTCTGTCTTGTCTAACTTCCTTGAATTTAGTACATAGTCAGTTTGTACAGTCTATCCCGCGTATTGATTATGTAGTGTGGTACAAGGCGCGTTATATATAGCTGCAGCGCGTCGCAGTGTAAGCGTCGCGTCTTGTTTGATTGCCCGGAGGTCAAGCTGTATTGCAGCTTCCTTAAAGGGCCTATTTTGTGTTGTTGTGAAGGCATTACGTTGTAAGGTAGAATATTGGTGTGGTCTTGACAGAGTGATCGACTCGCCCGTGAGGTATGTTATAAACAAGCATAACGCGAAATGAGTCGTACACGCTGATTACATTAAAGACTAGATTTAAACCAGGAGCATCGTCATCATCTTTGTTGAGCGAATTTTTTCGAACCTCATAACCATTGCCATGGACATAAAGTCATGCCCGGAAGGAAGCTGACTTCAAACAAGGGAGTGTGGTGCCGACCACTTTCCAGCTGGAGCAGCAGAAACACTCAACCGTTGTTGAACGCTTAATGACAATTCTTCTTCATGGTCTTGCAGAGCCAGGACTGTGCTGAAAGTTAGCAACTATTGCAGAAGCATGGGAGGCGTACTCACGTTCTTTTTCTGCTCCTTCTCCCACTTGTCCTTGTCCTCCTTCTCCTTGCGATCTTTGTCTTCCTTCTCCTTGCGATCTTTGTCTTCCTTCTCCTTGCGATCCTTCTCTTCCTTCTCCTTGCGATCCTTGTCCTCCTTCTCCTTGCGATCCTTGTCCTTCTTCTCCTTGCGATCCTTCTCCTTGCGATCCTTGTCCTCCTTCTCCTTGCGATCCTTGTCCTCCTTCTCCTTGCGATCCTTGTCCTCCTTCTCCTTGCGATCCTTGTTGGCCTACAATACGAGTCAGTGGCTGAAACCTACATGGGCTGACATGCCAAGCAAAGTGCTTTTGGGAGATGAATGAACCGCTGGATTGACTACCTTTTCGTACTTGTCAACCTTATCAGGCTTGCAGTGCTTCAGATCCGGCTTGTACCAAATGCACTTGGCCTTGTAAGCCCACTCATCCTTGTTGTACTCCTGACATCCGTAGTAGTTGTCAGGGTAGTGCTTGTATGGCTTTTGGTGAGCACAGCTCTTGTCCACTTTCGTGGGAGCTGGGGCGGCGAAAGCGACGGCGCTCAAGGCCGGGAGGACAATGAGGGAAAGCTTCATGGTTTGTAATGATTGAGTGTGTTTCTAAAACGGGGGAAGCAGTAATGTAATGGTTGAAGTTGGGAGATGAGATGCCTTTTTGAGTGTCGAACTTCGCAGTTGCTTATATAGATGTTGAAGATTTTGTTGAGCCCTAGGACACTGCATTCCTATGTCCGATTGACATCACGACCAAGGCCCACTAAGCACCGCCAGTAGATCGCTTCAACGATCTCGAGTTCGTTCCCTAAGAGCCGCCCGCGCACGAACTATTGAATATGCAACCCAAGGCGCGAAGTGAGAAGTTGCAGCCAGTGCCCGAGCTATCGCAGTCCAGGTGGCTTGGAAAGTCCTGCTGATGAAGAGGGTTTGGAGCGTCCGGCCTCAGCTCTTGTCGTATCCAAGCCCCGTAACAGCCCGCGGATGCGATGATGATCATAGGACGTGGCTATCTGCCAAGTGGATTTGAAGCTGACTTGCGGATGCTCGCTTGCTGAATCGGTCACTGACAGTCCACGGTGGAGCTATAGCAATGTCTGGATCTTCTATGACAAACCGCAGCTCTGTAACAATGCCTCGTATCGCTTGTCTGTGCAAACGGTATCGCAACTCCGCTGTTGTCAGCCCTGTGAGGGCGAACTGATTCAAAAGCGGCTAGGGATAACCACAGACGAGCTTTCTCGGAGCGCGAGGCTGCACAGCCCGATTTCGCGGGGTGAGGGGCGGAGCTGTATCCGGGTACCAGAACAGCACGTCAAGACTAGGCACCCTCATGCGGACCTGAAGCCGGGCGTCCGCTCTTGAAGTTAGTGGCCATACCTATGTCCAGTACCGTCCAACTTTATGCAGCTTGTATAGTGTACGATCCCATTTGTGTTGGAGAGTTTGCGGTTGAACTAGATACATACGAGGTGAATCTTGACCATTGTTTTCCGGGAGTCAGTCGATTTCCGTGCCACGCAATGGACCATCCGGACTTGCAACTGCCCTGCGCAGGGTGGTAGACTGAAGCTCAATATTGGCATGCATGCAAACCGGCAACATGCCCAATTGTCCCCATGAGAGCTTGGCATGTGGGTATTGTCGATTTCGCCCACCATGTCATTGTCAGTATCGCCCAGCCGGTAGGGCTCGCTTCCTTCGAGCTAGCGCAGCTCTCCGCTGTGGATCGTCAAGCTCCACCACTTGGCTGCCAAGGGAAATCGGAAGGGCTTCGACTTTCCCCCAGACATGACTAGGAGATTAGCCAACACATGTTAGTGCTGCAAGAAATGAAGCTAAATTCCGATGCACTAGGAGTATCTCGGGTGTTTCACCCGCCGGCATGGCAGTGGGGATTCGGGAAAGACCACAAGATGCGCTAAGACGTCAGAATTGGGCGAGGCGCTTACATGATGGGTCCCGTAGATATTGCTGCTTTTGGGAGACGGCATGCATACGTAGTAAACGAAGGTACTTCTTCAGGCAGAGGCCGATCGTCCCCATACGTACGGATGGTGTCACTTCCTGTCCTGTGAGATTGCTCGTGTCTGTAACAAGGCCAACAAACTCTATGCAGCCAAGGGGTTCCTGCACTCCAGGGCGCCGACCTGTAGGTACGACAAATTCCACAGTGGTTGACCTTTAAGACTTGGCAATCGCGATTTGATCGCAGGGTAAAGTAGCTTTCTGTCTGTATTGGACGCTTTCCGCACCAATAAATAGGTATGGCGCGAAAGGGTAGGTCTCGGGCATGTCAATGACGACTCTCCATGAAATTGGTAAGTCCTGAAACATACCAGCGCTGGTTATCATGGTTGATGGTCCGTCGAGTCTAGCAGATGGCTACACAGTTGCAGTAAGTTGGATAGAGAAGCACCTTCGCTCAAGGCTACTCGTAGCTCGTCGACCCACAAGGTTTTGACTCTATTGATTTCTTGCCTCTGGAGCTTACTGCACTGCCTTCCTGTATGCATGACGTATCGCGGCAGGCTGTTGGACCGATACAAACCTTGTAGCCACAGGTCTGGCATCAAAGACCGATGTCGCCGTCAGTGCTGCCTCAGCTCGCCTTGTGCAGTCGAGTTGGTCAGGCTGCGGGTGGTCTACCGCTTTGCTGTCATTGGGACCAACGCATCTTCAGCTTCGACACGTGTACGGTAGCGATCCTCGACCTAGGCATGTAGAGCTTTGAGTCGTGAGGCTCTGTCTTCAGCTCTTGTCGCGCAAACACGCTGTCACGCTTCGTTGGCCATGGTACGCGCTTCGATCGTCATCTTGGTCACTTGGCAATACAACAGCGGCGTCCGACGACACCTGATGGAGAGAGGTCAGTCTGCGCAGGCACTGTGGGCGATCAGTGAGACTAATTGGTGAGTCTTCGTCGCTGTCCAGGCGCTCATGGGGTGGCGTTGCTTCAAGGGGTTGAACACGGATACCGTGTCCGTGCACCGAACGCCCGGAGTCACCGAACGCTCGCTCCGAGCCTGCACAGCCATCACAAAATTAAGGCTGTAGAGCCACATAACGTATCTCACGGGCGAGTGGCCGGCCCGGGCGAGTGACCGGATTTGCCAAGACCACACCAAATTTCATACAACCTGCTATGTCTTAACACAATAACGTACCCCACGGGCGAGTCGGACACACGGGCGAGTCGGACACTTTTGCCAAGACCCTACCAAAACACCCTTACTACACCAATGCCTCTCCACAAACGCCAGTCAGACGCGTTAAAAGAAGCTCAGATACAGCTTGCGCTTCAAGCTCTTAAACAAGACACAACTCTCTCTCTACAGCGCGCTGCAGCTATCTATAGAGCTCCCCTACAGACACTGAGCAACTAACGCGCTAGACGACCTTCACAAGTTAATTCTATGCCCAAATCACGGAGCCTAACTAATACTAAGGAGCAGGTGATTGTTAATTATATACTTAAGCTAGACGCGCGAGGATTTTCCCCTCAGCTAGCAGCTGTGGCTGATATGGCCAATTCTTTGCGCGCTGAGAGCAGTCTAGGCTATGTTAGCCTAAACTAGCCTAGTACATTTGTTAAGCGCTAACTAGAGCTTAAAGTGAAGTTTAATCGCAAGTATAACTACAAGAGAGCCCTCTGTAAGGATCCTAAGATAATCTAGGGCTAGTTTAGCCTAGTAGCTAATATTAAAGCTAAGTATCGTATCTAGAATAACAACATGTACAACTTTAATAAGACAAGCTTTATAATAGGCTAGATATCTACTAGAGCACTTGTTACAGCTTTAGAGAGACAAGGACAGCTAAAGCAGGTCTAGCTAGGCAATTAGGAGTAGACAATAGTTATTAAGGGTATTAATACTAAAGGGTAGGCTATTCTACTCTTTATTATCTTCTAGGGCTACAACCACCTCTTAAACTAGTATAAAGAGGATAATCTGCCCTAGGCTGGCGGATGGGTAGGGTATGCTTTTTTACGTTTTGGCTTATAGCTTCTTAACTAGCAGAGATACGCTTACATAATCTAGTATTTAATAGAAGCGCCTAGTATTGCGCCTTCTAATAAAAAAAGAATTAGCTAATTCTGCCTAGTATTAGCTAAGTTATTAACACTACCTAGCAAAGTATACCTATTAATAGGTATGCTTGCTAGGTATCCCCCCTTTTTTAACATTTTCTAGCCTCTAGCTTGTGCAGTTTAATAGTTATAACAAAACCCTCTACTATAGAAATGTAGAGGTAGTTTTTCTCTTTCTTTTAAGCCCTATTTCGCTAGAATCCATGTATTATTGACAAATTTTTGGGGGGTACCCACGAAGGACGTTGGAGTATACCCATTCCGCCAGCCTAATCTGCCCTATAATTAGGTTATTAGGGTCTCTAAGAACAGCTAGACTACTAATAAACTTAGTCTTAACTAGTTAAAGCACTTTAACACGTATATAAAGGAGTGTACTATTAGTAGCTACTATCTACTAGTTATTAATAGTTATAAGAGCTATAACTTACTATATTTCTAGGAATACTATAAGGATAACAAGATTATTACTATATATATACCTCTGCACTTATTGCATCTCCTGTACCTACTTAATATAGGCTAAGTTGCCCCTCTAAAGAAGGCGTATAGGCGCTAAGCCAAAGACCCTATATATAACTAGATTTACTAACCTAAACTATCACCGAGTGTCCCACATCACCGAGTGTCCCAAAACTTGCCAAGCCCTCTACCTACTCTCTCTCTCTAACATGCCTCAACTACCAGACGCGTTATTACTTAAACATGAAGGGAGGCTTTAGCTTGCTATTAAAGCCTTGAAATCTAGACAATTCTGAAGCCACTAGGCTGCTGCAGAGGCATTTAATATTAATTGCCATACACTCTCTTGTTGCGTCTAAGGACTTACATTTCGCGCAGAAGCTGCCCCTAACTGCTAGAAGCTTACTGCGACTAAACAGCAGACAATTATCTAATACATACTCGACCTCGACTTGCGAGGATTTGCGCCCCAGCTGTGCGAGGTGGCAGATATGGCTGATAAACTGCTAGCTGTACGCGGTGGCAAGCCTATTAGCAAGTGCTGGGCTGATTGCTTTGTAACGCGCTTACCTAAGCTTAAAATAGCCTTTAATCAAGCAAAGGATAGGCAGAGAATACTCTAGGAGGATCTAGAGATAATTAGCGCGTGGTTTAAGCTAGTAGAGGAGACTAAAGCTAAGTATAGTGTCTATAATAACAATATACACAACTTTAATAAGACTAGCTTCTAGATAGGCGTAATTAGCTCTATAAAGGTCGTCACAGGTATAGAGAGACGTGCCTAACCTGCGCTTATTTAGCCAGGCAATTGCAAGTAGGTTACAGTTATCTAGAGCATCTGCGCTGCTAGGTACGCAACCCTGCCCTTTATTATCTACAAGGGACGCGTCCACATCTCTACCTAGTACAAGGAGGCTTTAATACTGCGTAATTAGAAGCTCTTAGTCTCTAAGAACAGCTAGACAAACAATATGCTTAGTCTAGAGTGGTTAAAGTACTTTAACGCGCATACAAAGACGCGCTAGGTAGGGGGGTACTAGCTGCTTATTTTAGACAGCTATAAGAGCTACCTTAACTAGCATTTTAAGGACTACTGCCTTAAACACAAGATCCTAACCCTCTGTATGCCCCCCTATTTATCGCACATCCTCTAGCCGCTTAATGTGGTCTGCTTCTTGCTGCTAAAGCGCAGGTACTCCCAGCGCATTAGAGACTTGGCACGCCAACGCGTCTTCTATATTAACAAAGAAGGCTTCCTCCCTGCCTTTAAGGACGCGTTTTTTAATATGTTTATAGAGCAGAACTGTTAAAAGGCTTTTAAGGCAGTAGGGCTAGTCCTAATTAACGCGTAGGTTGTATTAGATTACCTTAAAGTGCAGCTGTGTACCCTGCTAGAACCCCTCCTCCTAGAGACGCTATAGCAGTTAAAGACTCTAAGTAATACCTATAAGTTTAGATCTTAATTAAAGCTTGTACGTGATTCCTTTACTTACTTGCCTGTTACAGCTTAGGCTAGTTTCTCCTAGCTTATAAAAGGTGGTAAGCTGATGCTGCATAAAAATGCGCTTTAACATGCTCAGATCTATAAGCTTAAAGAGCAATTAGCAGAGATAACTAAGCGAAAATCGCGTAAGCACAAGCGGATTTAGCAGGGTGGTACTATAGAGTATGGGACTACTGCAGCGCAGGTAGCTGCTAAGGCATCTATAGCGCCTCAGCAATCCAAGAAGGCTTGTGGTGGTAGTGGTCAAGAACTAGCCTAACTAGCTCTTTGGCGCTGTAGGAACTGCAGTAGGACTAGGCATAATGCGCGAACGTGTAAAAAGGATATAGAGGTGTCCTTAGAATTAGATGCTAGTACAACGTACACAGGCTCCCTGTTTAATAGTGATAAAATTAAGGAGTTGTAGCATAGGTTGAGGCTGCTAAGAGATTTTGGGACACTTAGTGATGTAGGACACTCGGTGATAGTTTAGGTTATATTACAAAGCTTAAGTTCCTAATATACTTTAAAGCAGCCTATAATACTATATTTACCTTAAGTAATATCGAAGGAGGGTTCTAAGGCGCTAGACTAGTCCCCTTTAACCTAGAATAGGTTATAATAGGGCTTAATATAAAGCTATGCACGCTATTATTACAACTCCTTAATAATAATAAGCCCTAACCTACTCCACAAGCGAGCTGGCCACCCAAGCGAGCTGGCCACTTTTGCCAAGACCACACCAATACTGCACCTACTTTGCAACATTACAGCACACAACTATAATATATTATACTACACAGTATACTAAACTAGTCTGTAGTACTCTGTGTATCTTTACTGCATAATCGCGCGTTGTGCCCTGTCTTGCTACATGTGCCACAGCGCCTTAGAGACTAAGTGCTCCTATCAACACGCGACCTCTTCTTTGCCTTCTTCCTATTACTACAGGCCTTAGACTCCTTTAGAGTAGTTAGCTGCACTCCCTTAGCAAAGACTAGAGTCACCTCTTGCTGTAATCACTTCCTTTTGTGTGATTTACAACGTGTGGCAGCCTTATTGGCTGCCTATAGGTTAGCAACCTAGTTGCGCACTAAAACTAGTGAATGCGCTATTAGCTCTGCGCCTTTAGTAAGCTAATTAAGAGCGTTAACTATAGACATTAGCAAGCTATTAGTGTGTCTCTAAATCCTCTCTTAAATTAGCTTTAATTAAGACTAAAGTTCTAGGGTGTTGCTTAGTGTTTTAGACTCCTACATACTGTTGTCTATAGTAGGTGGCGTTAGCGTGTGTAGCTGTACTTCAAGCTTTAATAGCACAGCCTCTAGGTTAAGTAGGACTAGGCCAGCACCTCTAAATTCTCCCTAGATGTTGCTCTCTGTGATTAAGGCGTTAAAAGCTGCTTTAAAGCACAGCAAGAACTCAAGTTTAGTGATGCGAGTAATCTTGCTGCGCATTAGCTGCTTAGCTTGGCAGCTATAGGCCTTCTTTAACAGGGCAAAACAGCCTACGTCAAGTAGCTGCAGTAGGTGCGACAAGTATAGAGGCATACACAGGGTAATAATGTTGTGTTCCTTGCAGTACTAGTGGAATTCGACTAAGTTGTGGCTCTCATGGCTGTCTAGAATAAGCAGCTAATAGCTGCTAACAGTGCGCGCCTTTGTATACTTATTAAAGTGCTTTAACTACTTAACTCTAAGCTTGTTATTAGTCTAGCTATTATTAGAGACATTAAGAACCTAGTTATTAGGTATACTAGGCTCCTTATACTAGGCAGAGAGGTGGTGCTTGCTAGAGAAGATAATAAAGGGTAGGATAGACTAGCCCTTCGCGCAGATGCCTTAGATAATACTAGTCTACTCTTAGTTGCCCTGCTGCACTGCCTTTAGTCTCCCTTAACACTTAGAGCCTGTAACAACAGCTCCTATTAATATAACACCTATTATAAAGCTAGACTTATTAAAGTTATAGGTGTCTTTATCTTATACACTATACTTAGCTTTAGTATTCTCTACTAGTTAGAACTAGTCCCTAATTACCTTAGGATCCTTAGACAGAGCTCTCTTATAGTTATACTTGCAATTAAATTTAACTTTAAGCTCTAGCTGACGTTTTACAAAGTTGGCAGCCTAGTTCTTGCCAACGTAGGGCTAGTGGCGCTCAGCAAGCAGAGAATTGGCCATATCCTCTACATTAGCAAGCCGGGGTGGGTATCCTCGCTTGTCTAGCTTCAATACATGCTAGACAATCACCTCCTCCTTAGTACTAGTTATCCTTATTATATTAGGCTTGCAATTGCGTTGTGAAGAGGTTCTAGTAAGGCGCGTGCCTAGGGTGCTTTAAGAGACCTAGTATATTGCTGCAGTGTGTTGCACGCTTAGTGTCGCGTCTTGCTAGATAGCCTAGAGGGCAAGCTGTATATATGTTTTATTTAAAGGCTTTTTTACGTTGTTACGTTGAGGCATTACAGGGAGAGTGAAGTTCGGTGTGGTCTTGGCAAAAGTGGCCAGCTCGCTTGGGTGGCCAGCTCGCTTGTGGAGTACGTTAGTAGTTGTAAACCCCTAGCAATACCCTAGAACTTTAGTTATAATTAACTCTAATTTAAGAGAGGTATAAGAAGTAGCAGGGTAGCTTACCTAATTCTGTGCTAAGCGCGCTTGAGCACTACGCAAAGGGGGGAGCAATTCTATCACACAAGCTAGTTTTAGCACAACAGGAGAACACTAAGCTTTACGCAGCTCTAGCAGCTGCCACAGAACGTAAATCGCGCAAAAGAAAGCAAATCTAAAAGAAAGGGACCCTTATAGTTAAGGAAGGGCAGCAGATAGTCGCTCTAAAGGAGTTTAGGGCATATAGTTATAGAAACAAGTTAAAGAAGTAGGTACGCGCTAAAGTAGGTAAGCCCTCCTAACAACACTGTAGATGGTGTAATTAGACTAGGCACAACGCACAAACGTGCAAGAATAATATAGAAGTAGTCTCTAAATAATGTTCTAAGCTGTACTACACCTTGCAGAGCTAGAGTGTGGTGTTTTGGGCCATAATAGGGTGAGGTTTAGTAGGGTCTTGGCAAAAGTGTCCGCCTCGCCCGTGTGTCCAACTCGCCCGTGGGGTACGTTAAGGCTTAAAGTGTCTTAAAGGAATTAGATATACAGCTAGGCTGGCGGATGGGTATGCTCTAAAGTCCTCTTTGGGTACCCCCCCTAACTTAGCTAACACTAGGCTAATATAGGCAATTAAGGGCTCGTATTAAAGAGAATTACATAACGTACTCTATCACAAAGCTAGTTATATCACTAGAGCAAGACGGGGCAGGCCGGCGAGGATCCTCACTCAGCCACAAACCGACATAGAGGGCGCCCGCCAAATAGGGAGAAAACTCATCAACAAACAAATAGCGCGTAGGTAGGCTGAGGCTGCCGCCACAGGTCTAAGGAACAAGCCTAACAGAAGGCAGATACAGTCAAGGAGCACGATTAAGGAGATTGCCATAGACCTCACAGACAGATGGAGGAGGAGATGGGAGCTTTAGGCAGCAAAACCTCACAGGTCAGCGCCTACGTGGAAGGAGAGCTGGGATTTCCAGCCACTGCATCTATATAACGGTGTTCCCAAACACGTAGCTACAGCAATTGTGTTGCTACGCATAGAGGTCCTCAGGCTCAAGGCGTGGCTAGCACGAATTAGGGTACTGGGCACCAACCCTGACTGCACGTGCGGACACCCTAGGCAGACTCTTAGCCACGTCCTCTCGTTCTGCCCAGACTAGAGGGAGGCGAGGCTTAAGCTAATAGAAAGGGCAGGCACAACAGATCTCCTACAAATTCTAATAAACTAGGAGAAGGTTGCAGCAGCAGGCAGGTAGCTGTTAGACACAGGACTGCTAGAGCAGTTTCAAGTAGCGCTAGAGGTAGAACAGACTAACACTAGGGGGTAGTCCCTATTTACAGCTATAGGCTAACACCCACACAAGCCCTTCTGCTCCCCTACTATAGGGCAGCATAGACAGGTACTAGACAGGACTAGGACAGAAGGCAGCAGACACAGACAAGGCGGGGGTTTTTAGCTCTAATAGAGCATATTAGCCCTAATCACAAAAGCAAGTACATAGTATTCATAGACCTAAAAGGGAACCAGGCAGCACTCTAAATTGAAATCTTACTTACTTACTTAGTTATATCACTAAACTAGTCAAAAACTCTTAGCACGCCCAACTTATGTTACAGTAACTTAAATTACTTGCTATTAAATAGTAATCTAGCGTACTGTGTACTTGCATTAGATTTAGAATCTTCTCCTGTATCTTTCTAACACATTTAAGCGTTGTGCCTAGTGCCTCTACAGTTTCTACAGCACTGTTAGGCTAAATAGGTCCTTTCTTAAGTATCTACACTATAAGTCTTCTTTAACAGCTAAGCTGCTACAGACACCTTAGCAGCTACCTGTGATGCTGCTAGGCCGTACTTAAGTGTGCTGCCATGCTAAATCTGCTTTCGCTTGCGCAACTTCCTCCTACTTATAACTACTGATTGCTCTTTAAGCTTAGTAATGTGAGCAGCTTAAAGGGCGTTTTTAGCAGCGCAGATGCTCTGTATAACTGTAACCCACTCCTAATCGCCTGGCTGAACAAGCTTAGGTTAAATGCGTCTCTCAGCACCTGTGACGACCTTCATTAACCCTATCACGCCTATCTAGAACCTAGTCTTATTAAAGTTGTGCATGTTATTATTATAGATACTATACTTAGCCTTAGTACCCTCTACTAGCATAAACCACATGTTAATTACCTTAGGATCTTCCTATAGTATCCTCTATCTGTCCTTTGCTTAGTTAAACACTATCTTAAGCTAATCTAAACATGTTACAAATCTTATAGCCTAGAGTTTACTAACAGGCTCCCTACTATGCACACCTAATAGTTTATTACCTATATCTACTACCTTACACAGCTAAGGCGCAAACCCTTGCAAATTAAGGTTAAGTATATATTAGATAGTTGTCTGCTATTTAGTTGTAGTAAGCTTCTAGCAGTTTACATATATGTTAAGTTAAAATAGAGCAATATTAGCGCGTTTAGAGAGCCTGCGCTGGTTAACGTTAAACGCAGCAGCAGCCTAATAGCTCTGAAACTGTCTAGTATTATAGGCCTAGAGAGTAAGCTGCAGTCTCCCTTTGTGTTGAAGTAATAAGTTGTAATATTGTTAAGACATACTGTGAAGTGCACAGTTGTGTGTTAGTCTTGGCAGATTTTGACTGGTTTAGTAATATAACTAGCTCGGTGATAGAGTACGTTATTGTTTATTTTTCTTATAACGTATTCCATCATCGAGTGGATCAACTCATTAAGTAGATTAGTTTCTGCCAAGCCTACTCAATCCCTCATTAACGCAATATGTCTTTACAACAAAACGCGCAATTATCTAATTAAGAAGGCAGAATTAAGTTTACACTTTCTGCCTATAATAACTACAAATTTCAAAGCCTCTAGCGCGCTGCTAAGGCCTTTAGCGTGCCTCCTACAACATTAACTTGCTAATGCTACAGAACTACGCATCGCCTAGAAACTCACAATAGCCGCCATAAGCTTACTGCTACTAAACAGCAAACAATTGTCTAATATATACTTAGCCTTGACTTGCAAGGATTCGCGCCCTAGCTGTGCAAGGTGGCAGATATAGCTAATAAACTGCTAGCTAAACGCAGTAGTGAGCTAGTTGGCAAGCGCTAGGCTGGGCGCTTTGTAGCGCGCTAACCTAAGCTTAAAATAGCCTTTAATTAAGCTAAGGATAGGCAGAGGATACTGCAGGAGGATCCTGCTATTATTAGCACGTGGTTTAAGCTAGTAGAGGAGACTAAGGCTAAGTATAGCGTCTACAATAATAACATACACAACTTTAACAAGACTAGCTTCTAGATAGGCATTATTAGCTTAATAAAGGGTGTCACAGGTTTAGAGAGATGCACTTAACCTGCTCTTATTTAGCCTAGCAATTGTAAGTAGGTTACAGTAATCTAGGGTGTCTGCGCTGCTAGGTACGCAATCCTACCCTTCATTATCTACAAGGGATGTGTCCACATCTCTGCCTAGTATAAGAAGGCTTTAATACTGCGCAATTAGAAGCTCATAGTCTCTAAGAATAGCTAGACTAATAATATACTTAGTCTAGAGTATTTAAAGCACTTTAATGCGCATACAGAGACGCGCTAGGTAGGGGTATACTAGCTGCTTATTTTAGACAGCTATAAGAGCTACCTTAACTAGGATTTTAAGGACTACTGCCTTAAGCGCAAGATCCTAACCCTCTGCATGCCTCCCTATTTACCGCACATCCTCTAGCCGCTTAATGTAGTCTGCTTCTTACTACTAAAGCGCAAGTACTCCTAGCGCGTTACAGACTCAGCACGCTGACGCGTCTTCTATATTAACAAGGAAGGCCTCCTCCCTGCCTTTAAGGACGCGTTTTTTAACATATTTATAAAGGAGAACTATTAAAAGGTATTTAAGGTAGTAGGGCTAGTCCCTATTAACACGCAGGTTATGTTAGATTGCCTTAAAGTGTGGCTGTGTACCCTACTACTAGTCCCTCTCCTAGAAATGCTGTAGCAGTTAAACACTCTAAGCAATACCTATAAGTTTAGATCTTAGTTAAAGCTTATTTGCAATTCCTTTACTTAGTCGCCTATTACTGTAAAGAAAGTAGGGGAAGGACTAGACTACTTTCTTCCTAGTCTAGAAGGACCTAGATAAATCTAGACTAGCTTTGTCTAAATAGGAAGTATATAGCCTAATAGAGGTAAGGTAGGGTTACGTAATATAATAGACAAGTTTTTATATTAGATACTAGGTAGATATTCCTAGGCTAGGTATAGAGCAAACAGAGGGGGGAGAGCTAGAGGTATTTATGCTTCCTCTCCTCTGTCTATAAATCTAAGCAGAACGTTCTAGACTCCCCTAGGTAGGTCTACTTTATAATCTATGCTTAGTATTGCTATATATGCAAGCAAGATTACGTAGGTGTATATATAATTGTATACATTAGCATCTTATACAGTAGACTACTCTATTTATAAGCAGAGGGTCTAGAACATTTCTAGTTACTAAAAATAGAGAATAGCATATCTTAAGAACAAGAGGAGATACAGGCTTCGTAAGCACACTATTCTAACCCTCTCTTTTAGGAGGTTACAATAACAATGCTTGGGTAAGCATGGCGCTATACCCAAGAAGGAAATACGCTGGAGAAAGATTATAAGAACAACGTCTCATAACTTTACAAGTTTCTCTTAGCTTATTAAAGGTAGTAAATTATTGCTGCACTAAAACGCGCTTTAAGCTGCTCGCATTACTAAGCTTAAAGAGTAATTAGTAGTTATAAGTAGGAGGAAGTCGCGCAAGCGAAAGCAGATTTAGCATGGTAGCACACTTAAGTACAGCCTAGCAGCATTACAGGTAGCTGCTAAGGTGTCTGTAGCAGCTTAGCTGTTAAAGAAGACTTGTAACGTACTCCACGGGTGAGTCGTTCATACGGGTGAGTCGTTCATACTGCCAAGACCACACCAACATTCTACTTCACAACGCAATGCCTCAACAACAACACAAATCTAAGCCCTTTAAAGAAGCTGCAATACAGCTTGCGCTTCAGGCAGTTAAACAAGACGCGACGCTCACTCTGCAACGCGCTACAGCTATATATAACGCGCCTTACAACACGCTACGCGATCGATACGCAGGACGCACTGCACAAGCCAATTGCGCGCCAAAATCACAGAATATGGATCAGACTGAGGAGGATGTGATTGCTGAGTACATACTTGAGCTGGATGCCAGAGGATTTGCCCCTCAATTGGCTGCTGTAGCTGATATGGCCAATTCTTTGCGCGCTGAGCGTAATATGGCCTATATTAGCATAAACTAGCCTAATACATTTGTTAAGCGCCGCCCTAACCTCTAAGTTAAGTTTAATAACAAGTATAACTATAAGAGAGCCCTGTGTGAGGACCCTAAGGTTATTAGGGGCTAGTTCTGCCTAGTAGAGAATACTAAAGCTAAGTATAGCATCTAGGATAATAACACGTACAACTTTAATAAGACAGGCTTTATAATAGGCTAGATATTAACAGGACTAGTTGTTACAGGCTTAGAGTGTTGCAGACAGCTAAAGGCAGTGCAGCAGGGCAACTAGGAGTGGACAATAGTTATACAGGGCATTAATAGCACAGGATAGGCTATTCTACCCTTTATTATCTTTAAAGGCTACAACTTCCTCTCTGCCTAGTATAAAGAGGATAATCTACCCTACAACTAGGTTATTAGAGTCTCTAAGAATAGATAGACTACTAACTAGCTTAGTCTTGTAAAGTTATAAGACTTTGTTCTTATAATCTTTATCTAGCGTATTTCCCTTTTCGGTATAGCGCTATGCTTACCTAAGCATTGCTATTGTAATCTCTAAGAAGAGAGGATTAGAATGGTGTGCTTACGAAGCCTGTATCTCCTCTTGTTCTTAAGATATGCTGTTCTCTATTTTTAGTAACTAGAAATGTTCTAGACCCTCTGCTTACAAATAGAGTAGCCTACTCTGTAAGATGCTGACGTATACGATTACGCATACACCTACGTAATCTTGCTTGCATATGCAGCAATACTAAGCATAGATAAAGTAGACCTAACTAGAGGAGTCTAGAACATTCTGCTTAGAAATACAGACAGAGGAGAGGAAGCATAAATACCTCTGGCTCTCCCCCGTCTGTTCGCTCTGTACCTAGCCTAGGAATCTTTCCCTAGTATCTAATATAATAACTTGTCTATTATATTACATAACCCTACCTTACCTCTATTAGGCTATATGCTTCCTATTTAGACAAAGCTAGTCTAGATTTGTCTAGGTCCTTCTAGACTAGGAAGAAAGTAGTCTAGTCCTTCCCCTACTTTCTTTACAAGTCTTAACTAGTTAAAGCACTTTAATGCCTATACAAAGACACGCACCTAAGGAGTGTACTAGCTGCTCCTTATTAATAGCTATAAGAGCTACAACTCCCTAGACTTCTAACAATACTATAAGGAAGCAAACATTATTACACTATATATGCCTCTACACTTATTACACCTCTTACAGCTACTAGATATAGGTTGTTTTACCCCTATAAAGAAGGCGTATAGGCGCTAAGCTAAGGATCTTATGTGTAATAGAATTACGTATATTACTAAAACTAAGTTCCTGCTATGCTTTATAGGCGCCTATAAGGAGTTATTTACTCCTAGCAATATCTAAGGAGGCTTCTAAGGCGCTAGACTAGTTCCCTTTAAGCTAGAATAGGTTATAATAGGTCTTAATATCTGCCTACATCAGGAAAAGTTTTTCTGTTGTTAAAATTAGGAAATTGTGGCATTATACTGTGGGCAACAGTAGGACTTGTAGGCCTACAATAGTTATTTAATGTGTATTTAATGTCTAGCTAATTTTAAGCTAACAGCTCTAACAGTCCTAACAGCTGCAATAGCCACAACAACTCCTAATCCTGCTATAATAGTAGCTCTACTTAATAAACTATACTTTTATTATATTAATATACTACTAAGTCTCCTCTTTAAAATAAGCTATTAAACAACATTATAGGCCTAGTAATAGAATAGTTATTAAGTATAGAAGGTTTTAAGCTTAATATTCCTTGCCAAGACACTAAGTTAAGATATTTTGCTAGGGCTCTAGCAGCCTGAATGTTAGAAAATACAAGAATATTATTCAAGAATAGTAGGTAAACCAAGAATTCTATGCCTACGCCTGCCTGTTCTGCAGTGTGTGCTTGTTAGCAGGTGCTTTGTTGTGTGCTGTTGCAGCTGCTACGTCGTGTGCTGTTGCAGCTGCAGCTGATGTGTTGTGTGCTGGCGCAGCTGCAGCTGCCATGGTGTGCTGTCGCAACTTCAAAACACAAACCTTTAATAAACAAACCTTCAACACTCTATAACTCGCGTTGTAGTAGGCCTACAATAATAATTTTTCGCTTATTTTAAAGCTATAATTTCGCTCTATCTGTGCATGAAATTTCGCAATTTTTGAATATTTAATACTAGTACTAGTAGAACTAAGGGTAGCTATGCAACAACATTGTAATATTATTTTAAGTTTATTAAATATAGGTACTTAGCATTTTAGCTGTTAGTAACGTTGGCGCGAAATTAGGGCTGTTAGGCGCAAATTGGGGCTGTTGGGGCCGTTGAACGGCCGTTGCACGACCATGCCACGACTGTCAGCAATGGCCAGTCTGGGCCGGATTTCGAAAAACTTTTCCCGATGTATGTACCCTACTATTACCTACTATAGAAGATGCTCTCTAGTAGTCCTAAAACCCTAGCAATACCCTACAAATAGGGTTGTAATTAACACTAATTTAAGAGAGGATTTAAAGGCATGTAAGCAGCTTACTAACTTTAATAGTTAAGGCCTTTAAAAAGCTTACTAAAGGCGCAGCTATAGTAGTGTATAAGCTAGTGTTAGCTTAAAAGGGAATTACTAGGCTTTAAGCAGTAAATAAGGCCTCCACGTGAAATAAATTGCATAAAAGAAAGTAGTTACAGCAGGAAAGGGTCCTAATAGCTAAGGAAGGCCTTTAATTAATAACTCTAACTAAGTTTAGGGCGTATAGTAATAGTAAGAAGGTAGAGAAGTAAGCACGTGTTAAAGGAGGTAAGGCAACCTAAAGACGCTATAAATAGTGTTATAAGGTAGGGCATAACTTGCGCATGTGTAAAAAGCCTGTAGAAGCTATTGCTAAATAATATTACATGCTGTACTAGTGTATACAAGGCTAAAGTAGGCCAATGCAAGCCATAATAGGGTGGAGGTTTGGTGTGGTCTTGGCAGTATGAACGACTCACCCGTATAAACGACTCACCTGTGGAGTACGTTAGTGCAGATACTTAAGAAAGGACCTATTTAGCCTAACAGTGCTGTAGAAACTATAGAGGCACTAGGCACAATGCTTAAACGTGTTAAAAAGATATAGGAGAAGATTCTAAATCTAATTCAAGTACATAGTACGCTAGATTACTGTTTAATAGTAAGTAATGTACCTCACGGGCTCGTGGATCACCCGGGCTCGTGGATCACTTTTGCCAAGCCCCCACCAAACTCTACCTTCCTACGTGATGCCTCAACAACAACGCTAGATAGAACCTTCTAATAAATGTTAGATACAGACTGCCCTTTAGGCTCTTAAACAAGACGCGACACTCTCTTAGCAACGCGCTGCAGCTATCTACAACATCGCTCAATTAACACTAAGCCACTAACGCGCAGGACAGACTCTATAAGTAGATTACTAGCCTAAATCAAAGAATCTAACTAAGATTAAGGAGGACGTAGTTGTTAAGCATATACTTAAGCTAGTCATCCGAGGATTTCCCCCCAGGCTTGCAGCTGTGGCTGATATAGCCAATTCTTTGCGCGCAGAGCGCAATATGGGCCAAGTTGGCTCAAACTGGCCTAGTACGTTTGTTAAAGGCCGCCCTAAGCTCACAACAAAGTTTAATCGCAAATACAACTACAAGAGAGCCCTCTGCAAGGATCCTAAGATTATACAAGGCTAGTTTAGCCTAGCAGCTAACATTAAAGCTAAGTATAGCATCCTAGATAAAGATATATTTAACTTTAACAAGGCTAGCTTTATAATAGGCTAGATATCTACTAGTTTAGTTGTTACAGCTTTAGAGAGACGAGGACAGCTAAAGGCAGTACAGCAAGGCAATAG
This sequence comes from Didymella exigua CBS 183.55, assembly GCF_010094145.1. Taxonomy (NCBI): domain Eukaryota; kingdom Fungi; phylum Ascomycota; class Dothideomycetes; order Pleosporales; family Didymellaceae; genus Didymella; species Didymella exigua. The sequence goes on from NW_022984817.1 coordinate 147,888, forward strand.
AGAGTAGACAACAGTCATCTAGGGCATCAACGCAACAGGGTAGGCCATTCCACCCTTCATTATCTTCAAGGGCCGCCATCACCTCTCTGCCTAGTATAAGGAGGGGGATCTACCTCACAATTAGATTATTACAGTATCTAAGAACAGCTAGACAACAAATAAGCTTAGCCTGCAGTAGTTAAAGCACTTTAATAAGCATACAAAGAAGAGAGTAGTTAGCAGCCACTAACTGCTTGCAATTAATTGCTATAAGAGCCACAACTCGCTCGCTTTCTAGGAATACTGCAAGGAGAACAAGATTATCACTATCTGCATGCCTCCACACTAGGCTGGCGGATGGGTAGGGTATGCTTTTTTACGTTTTGGCTTATAGCTTCTTAACTAGCAGAGATACGCTTACATGATCTATTATTTAATAGAAGCGCCTAGTATTGCGCCTTCTAATAAAAAAAGAATTAGCTAATTCTGCCTAGTATTAGCTAAGTTATTAACACTACCTAGCAAAGTATACCTATTAATGGGTATGCTTGCTAGGTACCCCCCTTTTTTAACCTTTTCTAGCCTCTAGCTTGTGCAGTTTAATAGTTATAACAAAACCCTCTACTATAGAAATGTAGAGGTAGTTTTTCTCTTTCTTTTAAGCCCTATTTCGCTAGAATCCATGTATTATTGACAAAGTTTTGGGGGGTACCCACGAAGGACGTTGGAGTATACCCATTCCGCCAGCCTACTCCACACTTATCACACCTCCTGCAGCCTCTTAATGTAGGGTGTTTCTTGCCTTTAAAGACAGCATATAGCTGCTAAGCTAAGAATCTCATGCGCAACTAGATTACCTACATTACAAAGCTTAAGTTCTTACTATGCTTTATACACGCCTATAATGCAGTAATTACTCCTAGTAATATCTAAGGAGGGTTTTAAGGCACTAGATTAGTCCTATTTAACCTAGAACAGGTTATAATAGCGCTTAATGTCTAGCTACGTACTCTATTACTACTACTCCCTAGTAATAAGCCCTAGCAGTCACAAACCCTAAGTAATACCCTTAAATTAGGATTACAATTAACACTTATAAAGGCAAGGATTTAGAGGCATGTAGATAGCTTACTAACGTCTATAGTAGAGGCTTTTAAGAAGGTCTTAAAGGGAGCAGTAATTATCACACACAAGCTAGTGTTAGCGCAAAAGGAGATTGCAGAGCTTCAAGCAGTAAATAAGGCTGCTACGCAACGTAGATTGCACAAAAGAAAGCAGGTTTAAGTAGAGGGGACCTTAACAGTTGAGGATAGAGCTTGTTTAGCTGCTCTTAAGGACTTTAGGGCGCGTAGTAATAGGAAGAAGCTAAAGAGGCAGGTGCGCGCTAAAGTAGGTAAACTATCTCAACAACAGTGTACACAGTGTAAAGAGACTAGGCATAATGCGCGTACCTGCCAGAAGGTAGTAGAAGTAGACTCTAAATAATATCGCATCTTGCTTTGTACTATACAGGGCCAAAGAGGGCTATTTTGCGCCAGAATGGGGTGGTTTTGGTGGGGGCTTGGCAAAAGTGATCCACGAGCCCGGGTGATCCACGAGCCCGTGAGGTACGTTAATTTAAGTTACTACAACATAAGTTGGGTACGCTAAGAGTTTTTGACTAGTTTAGTGATATGGCCAGCTTGGTGATAGAGTATGTTACGAGAAAGCGAGTTCAAGTTAATCCAAATGAGCGATTAAGCAATGTTGAGAGTATACAGACTGCTATCGACCGACCAGCAGCTCTACAGGCTCAACAGGCAAGCACTTCAGCAGAAAAAGAAGCAGAAAAGGCTGCAGCTACTGCAGTAGCTCGCACTCTCAGTTTTATGTGTACACAAGGGCAAATATAATCGTTGTTGTTAAGAAAATCACGACTCTATACTGTGTGGCTGCTTTTGTCCGCGCAGGGCAGCGCGTCTCATAGGCCAGCTCGCTTCTTGATTGGGTTAGGTCTCCCGCTTTCACGCACTGTAGATAATCGCTCCCTCAGGTAGACTCAATCAACAGTTCACATAGCCACACTCATCAGGTTATGAGCCCCTCCTTTTTTAATCGCGGTACAACCGTGGGATAGTACACCTTGCCAGAGTGCAGGTACTATCGCAGCGTACTGATGATATTAAAGAGAGCATATTTTTGCAGCACCTGTAGCCTACTGTCTGAACTCCAGAGCTACCCCACTAGTACCCCTCCATTACCCACAGTATACAATATATTACCCCACAGCAACATAGCTCTCCTAGATAGCGTTGTACTGAAGCTTCGGCTTGACGGCTCTAATCACTTTCATTGGGAAAAGGCCTACAAGCTCTACGCCAAATCACAAGGTTATCATGGCCTACTTGACGGCACATGGGAGGAACCTGAGGTCAACAAAGGCGACACTCTGCTCCGCCAGAACGATCGTGACACCAAAGTCGCTTACACTCCAGAAGTCGACAGGATCCCCACGTTTCTGCTTGCCGGTGACAATATCCAGACAGCTCAGTCTCTTGCGTTTGCTGCAGTCACAACAAATACTACTATTAGATTTATGCTATTAGAAGCTAACCTGTGCGTCTTTAAGCATAACAACAGCAGTCTTATCCCTGCCTATATTAATAATACTGTCTTTATTACCTAGACAAGCTAGCGTATAACTAAGGTTAAGCAGCAGGTCTTTAACAAGTACAAGTGCCGTGACTTAGGCCCTATCAGCCATTATCTTAGTATCCACGTCTGTTGTAACTGCTAGCGTTGTCTTATTAAGCTCTCTATAGAAGGATATATTAACAAGCTAATCCATGACTATAAGCGTGAAAACTCTGCAGCTCGCCATACACTGCTTGACGTGGTAGTCCTTAGCCTCAAGATGTGTCCCACAGATGATCTTGCGCCTCTCTAACAGCTGCGTAACTATCAGACTATTATTAGCAAGCTGCTCTACCTAGCAACACAGCTGCAGGTGGATATCTTATTCCACATTGGCTTTCTTGCCCACACTATAAGCAACCCTAGGCTGGCGGAATGGGTATACTCCAACGTCCTTCGTGGGTACCCCCCAAAACTTCGTCAATAATACATGGATTCTAGCGAAATAGGGCTTAAAAGAAAGAGAAAAACTACTTCTACATTTCTGTAGTAGAGGGTTTTGTTATAACTATTAAACTGCACAAGCTAGAGGCTAGAAAAGGTTAAAAAGGGGGGGTACCTAGCGAGCATACCCATTAATAGGTATACTTTGCTAGGTAGTGTTAATAACTTAGCTAATACTAGGCAGAATTAGCTAATTCTTTTTTTATTAGAAGGCGCAATACTAGGCGCTTCTATCAAATAATAGATCATGTAAGCGTATCTCTGCTAGTTAAGAAGCTATAAGCCAAAACGTAAAAAAGCATACCCTACCCATCCGCCAGCCTAAGCAACCCCACGCTCTGTTACTTTAACTACGCTATACAAGTTATTAACTCTCTTAAGACCTATAAGGATCTTATTATAACATACAAAGCTCCTTGCAGTGCTAAACTTACTATTGACATGTTTATTAAGTTAGCTCCTACTAACCTAGGTCTCTATAGGTACTCTAATGCTTTATTTACTAATAGCAAAGACTGCAAGTCCACCTCTAGCTATCTATTTAAGTTAGCTAGTAGGCCTATCTGTCACAAATCTGTTAAACAGAAGCTTGTTACCACCTCTACAACAGAGGCAGAGTATGTGGCCATAACCTTCACAGCTAAAGAGGCCACCTAGCTTCACTAGCTGCTTTATTAACTTAGCTACAAGTCTAACAATACTCACCCTATTAAGCTGTTTAGCAACAACAAGCCTTATATTAAGCTTCTCTATAGTGACAGCCACTATAAGCGTACTAAGCATGTAGATATCTACTATTACTACGTTAAGGAGCGCGTCTGTAAAAGTTATCTTTGTAACGATGCAGGCAAGAAGAGAGATATCTAGAATAGGTGTGAGTCTGCTACAAGGCATATAGGAGTGCTAGGATAATAAGAACACTAGGATATATTCTCTACACCTATAGGTCTTGTACAAAAGGATATAGAAAAACTACTCTATAATGCTACAGTTCCTTGCTCCTTATATATAAGGGTTTGGTGGTAGTTTAGTGTAAGCTTATGCCATGCGACAAGGGCCATGGTCATGAGTCGCTAGAACTGTATCCTAGTGGTATCGGGTCACTGTTCGTAGAGCGTTGTTACAATCTTACAGTTGAACACGTCTGCACAACAGCTATGGCTGCTAACAGCCTTACTAAACCTCTTAATCGCGTAGCTCACAAGCGATTTCTCTGTTAAATTGGCCTTGGCAAGCCTACAATTGTTAACAACACTACCAACAGCACCTCTGACGTCACTACTAGGCTGACAATTAACAGCAACTGCTAGACAACAGCGTCAGCAGCCACACACAAATTAAGTATGATAGAGGACAGAATAGGCGACAACAGGCGGAGGATAATCAGGGTTACCATGTTTCCAGCGTGAGCTCCTGGAGCTTCAATTCACTCGCTGTGGGGGTGTGTCCGCGCAGGGCAGCGCTTCTCATAGGCCAGCTCGCTTCTCGATTGGGTTAGGTCTCCCGCTTTCACGCACTGTAGATAATCGCTCCCTCAGGTAGACTCAATCGACAGTTCACGTAGCCACACTCATCAGCTTTGGATGTGGTGGCCGGAAAGTATATGTGGCCGGAAAGTATATGGCTGAGCTTATGCCTCATACCAGCAGACGGCTTCGATCCGATCAGTGATGAAAACATGGCCCGAGATTTGATCGGACATGGTTCAAAACCCTGCCATCACCGCTGTTACCATCGTCACAGCTTGGATATTGATTAAGTGACAGATGTTACTAAAGGCCTCCGGCAGCCTCACAGATGGTCGCTTTGGACGCGTGAGTCGCATTCGACTGTGATGAGACAACTTGGAGGGAGCTGTACGGCAAATTGCTATCCTTCAAGACTGACACTCTGACTTCCTTCGATACTAGCATGTCTCGCTTATTTTCACGAATTTCGGCCAAAGGGCTTGATATACGAGGAGAAGCCAGCTCGATACCCGCGGGAGCTCTCCTGTGCAGTCACGCAGATGTTGCAGCGATAACAAACAACATGGAACTATCCACTCTTTAAATGTCTCTGCGAGTGCACACACCATCTTAGATCAACGCCGATTTGATTACCACTAGATGATTTCCCGCATTGGCCTCCAATTGGTTTAGCTCGCCCTCGCCTCTTTAGGCAGCAAGGCGACAGCGACTAGATTCTGTCGCGGCAGACGCAGCCGCTGTATGTACCGATGGAAAACTGCGCTGATTTGCTTGCTAGCTATGAGGCGACCATATATTTATACATGCCCTGATACGTGCTAGTACAAGGTAGTCAACAGAGGTGACGATCAAGGCCTATAGGACCGACTTGCACCGCAACAAATTCTGTTAAAATAAGCATGCAATCAGCAATAAGACCGAGCCATCTCCGCGTGGACCTATACCGTCCGCTCAGAGTATTGTGGCCTTTTCGACATTGAACATTCACCGCTGCGTCAATCTCCACAACGCGATCCTGCTCCATGGCTGGACGCACTCTGGCAACAGCCCAGAAACGTTCGAGTCGCACTGCAAGACTTGGTACGATAGCGATCTATCAGGCGCTGAGAAGATCCGCAGCGACCTGACGCCAGATATGTTCGGCTTTTGTAAGACAAGCACGCCAATCGCCAGACGGTCAACACTTTTACTTTCTACTACGTGCAAAGTCTCTACCAGGGGAGTTCAGTGTACATAGACTAGCGGAGAAAAGAGGGGGGACGAGAAACGCTACTTGAGCCTGTATGCGGCGAACTAGCTTGCAAGTCACCCTCAAGGATTGTCGTAGTCCTCATAAAACGGTGCTAGTAGAGAAGGATTATAGTATACAACTTTGATCAGCAGCCAACCTTGCGAAACTTCTACCATCACTCTGGGACATGTATGGACACCTCGCTAATTAGACTCTATGGCGACCGCTTGAAACTATCCTCGAGTCTTGACTAACTATGGTCAGCAAAGGTAAGATTTTCGCCATGCCAGAAATAGAACGCGACACACTGCCTCAGCAACTGGCAGCGCAGGACCCCTTGGTCGAACTACCGTGCAGTGAGACCATCCTAAATGAGACAGTTGACAAGTTTAATCGACTTGTGCAAGCCATCCAATATCGTATGCCCAACAACCCGGCAACAAAGGAGAAGGAAGCTAGCACAGGCCTAGTCGACGAGTAGGTTCTCAAAACTATGCAACTCATATCAGGCTTCACCAACCCCTTCCTGCTCCGCGCTTGCCGCCCAAACTTCTATTTCATTGCCCCGACCTCTCAATCCCAAGCTCGTTCTGATTTGCCCACCAGCTATTCTGGTCATGTCCCACGGGCCCAGCGCCCTACAACGACGGAGTCCCTCCTGCTCTGCTCTTCACGTCCTAATACGTGTACGCCCTGCGCATTATCCGCGCAAAACTAGGCACCGGATCATGGTCCTAGCTCCTCAGAACGATTTGGCACGTCTACTCGCACGCCCCGAGTCTCTCAGCCGCTGTTCGTGGCATTTATCGTAACTATGATTAAGAAGTGGAGAAGTCGAAGACGGATCTAAACCACTCATTCTATTATTATTTTAATAAGACTCTCAATCATAGCGCTGGGGTATATCTCACCCAGCCATACGGAGGATGGGAATGAGCTCCTGCTTCCGGCGCATGTTGAGGGTGACGGGTTCGCGAGGGTAAGCGATGGCGCGCAAGTGAGGCTGAGGAATAAAGTCTACGGTGTTGGATTCACGCCATTTGCGGGCTGGAGGAATGCGAGGCTGCTGGAGGTATTGATGCATTGACTTGAGATGGTGGAGAGTGGGACTTGGAGTGTTCATGAGCATGGGGCTGCTGGTGGGATAGAGAAGTGCAGGGATGCCGATGTGGAGAATACATCCGGGGAGTACGTGTTACCGATGCCGGAATACTAAGCTCGACAGTAACTGACAGATTCATACATTATTGTTTTTACTTCGCTCCGTATTGCCCTCCTTATCTGAAGACCAGGCGCGATCATCTTCAAAGGCGGACGGCGGGGGAGGGTGAAGAATTCATACATGAAGCCTCTCGTGATTCCCATTGAAGTTTACTCTCATCAACAAGGTTGATGTTTCTGTGCTCATGATCTGGAGCCGTTGTTTCACGGGGGGGGGGGTATCCCCAACGACCTGCACTGATCGATACAAAGTGGATTTAGTCTGCAGTTCAACTGTAAAGTCCAATCCACAGTTTCTCGTGTCTTTTCCATCCGGAATTGTGCCCTTCAACATCGCTCTCTGGTACGGAGACGACTTGCCGCATCTCAATCAAATTTAGCCGATGCCGAAGCGTGAAGTCTAGTACCGGTAGTGCGATGCTGTTAGAGCGTCCCAAACCAGGGCCTTCGTTGCTTACATCAAACCCAATGGATCGCTCCCAAGGGCCAGAATCGTTATAGGGAAGAGCGTATGACAACGCATCTCGTCACCATCCCCGATGCCACCGTCCCACAACGGCACGTCCTCAAAAAGCTCTGGTGGAGTCAAATGGGGGCCTTAGTAGAAGCAGCTAAAGGACTTGGCATTTTGCCCTCGCGAACACTTTGCAACGAGCCAAGCGGTGACTGCACCTTCAGCAAGACAGGCAAGCCCGGCAACGAGACACTATGCAGATGTAATTCAACGCATCCACCACTATCGTGCGATCAAGGTTCTACACAAAGTCAACCATGTGAACAGAGTGAGATCGATGAATGCCCAGATGGATGTCAGCTCTGCGTGCTATCAACTTCCCCACCAGTTTTTTTACTGCAACCAAAACGCTCTCACTTCTCAGATCTGTCTGTCTGTATGCGACCAAAATACGCAGCTCACAGAACGATGTTCAGTTCAGCCTACTCTCTTGTTGACAGCACACCATCGGGCAACGAGACTATGGTCAAGGGTCTGATGTAGCGCGGGAGGATTTTGCGGCTAGGGCTTGAAAACTCGACAATCTCGCGATCCCGAAGACCGAGGTGTTGCGCATGGAGTCGTGGTCGTCGGCTACCGAGAATATCTGTGCCAACAATATCACCATCGTCCATCCCGTTCACTCTGTCAGTGTACACGCTTGGCTGCCGTTGCGTGTCTCGTATGTGATACTGAGCGCGGCGTTGATGTTTTACTTAGACTCGTGTGCGCTTCCAGCTATATAAGGGTCGGTCGCCGCCCGGATCCTACGGGGACATACTGGAGAATGACATCTCGCACGGAGCAAACGCCGGTAACCAATGAGTGCGGCCACGACGAAATCTGCATCAACAATGAGCCCACGACAAGGCTGCGGCAGACGCCGTTGTGCCAAGCGCACGTCAAACGACGGCCAATTCGGCGGCACGGGCATGGCCACGAAGGCGCTCGACTCCTCGGGCCGAGAAAGGCACTCCTGCACTTCGTCCGAACCGAGACACGGCTCATCCCCAAGATGAGTCGCTCCTGCTCCGGCCGTTCCCGTGCTGAACAGCGCCACCGATTTCGGGCGCGGTACCCCAAGCGTGCTTGCCCGAGCTACCTAGATCTCGTTCAATCGATAATGGGCTGCCACAGACACGCGGCAAGCATACAAAAGGGCAGAGAGACAGGAGAGAAAGGCGATCGTATACAAGCCAGCGGCGTGGTTGTTTCGTTGTTACGAGGCGATGCGTGTGCATGTGGTGGCCCTGGCGCGATGTGATTTCCCATGCAAGTGCCATGTGTCTTCCTTCCAACGGGCATGCAGCATCGCCAAGGCGGCTGTTGGACGGTGGATGCGGCGTACAAGGGCGGCTTACCCACTTGACAACATGATATGCAATATTGGCATTGGAGAATTGCCAAATGACTCCTGTTGTCAGCTTAAGAACTTGATAGCGTGATGCGTTGGCTTGAAGGGTTCATACTGAGATTGTGCGGCGTGCGAGATGGGCAGCAGCATTGGTGTTGAGAACATGATCGCCAGTTTCATGGTCTTTGGAGCCGAGGTCCCTTCGCGGGTCTGCTGTCAATGCGACGTCTTGTTTGTAAGACTGCAAGCGACTAGTGCCTTGCGTGAGATCAGGATAGCCGACCTGGGAAGATGGGGTGCGCATGAACCGCGGTAAAATGACTTCCTTCTGGAAGCCTGTTCGAGCCTGAAACGGTTACGAAAACCTGCTTTCCTTGTCTTGTTAGACGACGCAAATAGCGCTGCAGAAGGTAAAACCTTGCGGCGTCAAGTATTGCCACGCAACGAAGGATGAACTTTCACATAGCAACTCATCGCCGTCTCACTTCAAACTGTCAAGTTTGAATGTTGATCTTGAAGAGACGACACGTTTCATCTCCCAACGCTCTCAAAACTTCCCTTACTTGGCATTAGCGTTCAAACATTAAGCGTGTCCTAATACAGAGCAGAGCCTCTTGGCGTGTACTAAGATCCGCGTGGAAGCTGTGCCGTGCACGCGGCTCGCAGGTCTACGGTCTAGGGCATATCCGGTAAGCGTAGCAGGCCATCAGGCTCCGGGATGATGGCTGGGAAATTATTGGGGATGTCGCTGCTAGTATCACAAGGCTGAAGTGGACACTTTGGAGGCCAGGAAAAAGGAGACGTCAGTGCTTTTCCTTCTGGAAAATTGCAAGGATAAGGTTACCGGCCCTGCGGAAAAAATCCTTGTCGAAGTATTGACTCATGGTAATAAATAGGGCCGTAAAGCAGATCGCAACGTAGGATGGACACAAGGCAGGTCGAGATTGTGCAAGATGTGGTTCGTTGGTACGACGAATATGATTCATCACCACCAGCAGCGTGCTAGCTACTGGGTATGCGGTATGTATAGATTGCCAACGCTTGTTTTCTTCCACGTGCGGCAGCGTGAATAGTCTGCGCGCTGAAAGTATGGCGAGAGGACGTGTAGTCGACTCAGACTGTGCGGCGATCCGTCATGACCCTGACGATGCTCCCGGGACCTGCTACCTCCACAAGCTATTGCAGTAGTTAGCAGCTGCGCTTTGCCGTTCATACTGATGGTGCTCCAGCAATGACAACTGTGCCCCAGTGGCACGTAAAGGGTTGCTGTATGTGGCGAGACGTCAAGCACATACCTTCTCATGCCAGCTCAGCAGAACGCTCATAGCCTGGCCACCTCCCTCCCCTCCGCCTCTTGAGTGTACCTGGGAAAAGCCGGTTGCTTGTGGGGTAATGTTACGCGCACTGCTAGCTGGAGCGGCCTGTGCCATGCCCTTGTAACTGTAGATCAACATGTCAGCAAGGCATGCCGTAGCAATTACGCCTTATTATATAGCTTTTCGCGCAATATGGACTAGGTAGAAGGAATGGAATCGAGTCGTACATGTACTTCATCAGCACGTCCAATGCTTCTGTCCCACCAGGTGCACTGTATATGCGGCTCAGCAACTGAGCAATCTCGGCTTGTCGAATGGATTGGAGAACTTCGAGGACGATGGCGAGGTAGATTTCCTAAAACAAAGTGGGCTTGTCAGCTGGAAGGCCGCTCAAACGTGCGACTGTGCGAGGTTCGTTCGTCCTGGTTGCTGGTTACCCGGCTCCGCAGCGGTGGTAACGTCGTGACCAGGCCGCAGCGGGTGTGGAGAGACATTCGATGGCCTTGTCCCACAGCCATAAGCTGGGGTGCATGTGGCGTCACAATGGTGGGTGCGGCTGTCACAGTGGTGTTCTTGGGGTAGCAGGCACCGACGTACCTTGCCCTTGTCGTCGGCGCCATAAGGTGCAGACTCCAATGCGCCCTGCAGAGCACCCTCATTGTCTCCTCCCCTCAGCAGCTGCCGTATTTGTTGCGAGGTGTTCTGGACGTCGGCGGTCGCTATGGGCTCAACGGCCGGTGTGAGGGAGCTCAGGTCGAAGTTGGCAGGGCTGTCCGGATCCAGGGCATCAATGTTGATCGTCCGCCAGTTGATGTTGGCCATGGTTGCGGTTATGCTGTAGGCGTAGTCGACGTAGGGGAGGGCGGCAATGCGAGGGCGGGTAGCTGGAGAGGCGTTGGCGTGTGCTTGAGAGCTTGCGGTGAGGTCGCAGTTCGGCGTGGGGTGCAGAGGGAGCTCCACCTTCCAGCCTTGGCAAATCGCGGCTTCCAAAGGCGGCGGAGCCGCCAACTGTCGCACAAGCAAGGGTCGGCACTCAGCACCGATAAAACAACTCGGCACTTGTATTCATACGTCTTCGGATCTATCGATGTTGCGGTGGCGACCAGCAATGGCGTCACAAGTACGACGGCGACCGCCCCGAAGCAATGGACGAGACGGTCACAGCGAGGAGAAGTCGAGATGTGATCAGCAGCTTGGAAAATGCGTATAATAGTAATGTTGTACATTGGTATTAGTCTATGTTCCCGTGTGTCGCGAGACACTACCCGAGACCCAGGCATTGTCTGTCTAAAATCAAGTTGCCGTGGCAGGGCGTCCATCTGTGTGTATCCAAAGATGGCCGTCCGAGAAATGCAAAAGCGCCCGATTGCTCGTCCAAGTCTAACAAGCTCGCCGAGCTATCGTACAAGACAATCCGTGTCTAACAAGGCCGATGAAGGCAGACGACGGAGATCTACCGTATACAGGTGTCCAAAGAGAAAGAGAGAGAGAGAGAGAGAAAGAGAGAGAAATACCCGTTTTGGTATCTATGCCTGGGGGCCCGGACCGTCTATAGTGGTGAACGCCGATAAAATGACTTTTGCCGTAAGAAGATGCAATCGCTAAACGTAAGGACGCAAGGGAAACCAGGACCGATGGAAAGATTGTCGCTAATGGAGGGCGGAGCTGATAAACGCAGGGGTATTATGCTGCTGACGAAGGGACGCGGGTGCAGTTGCGAATATTAAAAGGCGTATTCCTGAAGGATGGCGGCTGGAAAACGCTGTCGCCAGAGTGCAAAGGGCTGTGCCAATGAAGGCGGGTGTTGTGAGGAATTGAGGTAGGGCTGCAGCTATGTATTGGTTAGCCAGGGTGTCGGTAAGGCAAGGAGTGTCCTGTCACTTACGAGGCGCAGCACTGTCATCCCTCTGTTCCCAACGGAACACCACCTATTCGCCTCGGTCTGCCAGGAATTGCGATGCGGTGTTTGCAGATACGAGCGAGAGTCGTGAACAATCCGTTGGGACGGGACCGTTGAGACCCTTATTTCGGTGGTGGCGGGGGCTTGGGAGCGCCTGTTGTGTCGTATGCGCCACGGCCCATGTTGTTAGATTCGTTTTCTCTGGCAATCATTGTTGTGTTGGTGGATGTGTCGTCTACCTTATATGTTAGCTCGTTTTTTCACGCTGACGCCAAATATGGAAACACCAATGGCACTGGTCAACTTACAAATAGACCGGAAACGAGTGTGAGTTGCAGCTGAGCTGAGTTTGTGCGATGTTGTTTGCTGAGTAGAGACGCTGAGTTGAACGAATGTGGGTGGTTGGCGAGCTTCCGGGTGAGAGCGTAGGGCGATGGATTAAATAGCGTTTGTGTTGCAGTGGACTGAGCCGGGCAGTGCGCTGAACTGAGAGACAGGGAAGGAATGGACGGAGAGCTCGAAGGGAGTGATAGTGAAAGAGACGAGATTCCGGAGGGCGCGCCGTGCCTTAGATATATTTCGAGCAGAAATAAGGGGGGGCCTGTACTGACTTGCCAAAAGCGCTTTGGCTGCCGACGAGACACCTGAAATGAGCATCAGTGCTCATAAGTTCAAAGCGCAGGCTACATGACGTGCCGGGAGCAAGACGGGTCTTTCGGGGCTGTTTCAACTAGCTCCCTGTCGACAACTCGGGCCTGCATCTGGCAGAAATTGAGTGCGGCCATAACAGGGAGCCAGGATGATCTGCGCAGCTGAATCCACGATAGTGGCTATCCCCTGCCGCGCTAGGCTCGTGTACCTGCAGGCCCGACGGCGCCAGGCAGGGGTCGACCAACGGCTGGCGCTGGGGTGCGTTTGGGCGACGCTCATACGAGGCGCTGCGGGATAGAGTTACAAACTCTATCCACGGCAACCTAGAGTGCCCACCAGCTCATCTCAGCATACAGTCGAACGCTTCGTGATGGCAGCTGCTGGCGTCGTGTGGACTCAACGCTGCTGCCGTTGAAATTTGCCACCGGTGACCCTTCTCCATGCGCTCAGACTGCGCGCCCAAACTTCCAGAGCCACTTCTTCCCGTCGACACGACTCGCTCTGAGTCGTCTGCGTGCTCTGCGTGGTCTGCTCGCCGTGCCGCCTGTGTTGGCTCCGCGCCAGAACCGTGCCAGAAGGTTGTGAGGCGCGGGACCCTTCCCCCGATAGCGCGGCCGGTGAATCAACCCGCCTTCATCGTCGCCACCAGCATGCACCATCGCGTCCCTCGCCCAGGTTGCTGGGTGCATATTATATAGACGTGTATCCACAGTGGAACATCACACTGCCAGCCTGCCAGGACAGTTGAGAGGAAAGCATTGAATAACGCTTCGCCAGGGCGACCTCATTCTGGCGGGTGCTTTCCATATGGTAGAGCTCTTGCCGATTGCTGCTGCAGCACGCCGGTCGCGGCTTCCGTTCGCGTCCTGACGCCCGGTCAGAGGCAGAGGCCCGCGACCACCTCACCATGCAGCAGACAGCAAACACACTAGATAATTGCAATTCTACTCCATGAAGCAGCGCCGGTTGCCGGAATGAGAGCGTTGGCCCGCTCGATGAGTGGAGCCTCGGTAGGGACCATGCTCCTACGCTCTCGCTTGGACATTTGCTTCTGGAAGAGTGCTAGAAACTGGCCATTCGCAGTGTCGCAGATTCACTTGAAGCCCTATCCGCCAGGCTGCAGGCGCCGACACGGTTTCAATTGATCAAACACAGCGTCTGAGATACGTCGCCAGGCGTGCGTGTTGCTTCGCCTCTCTCTGCGCAGGTTCTCGCCGCCGCCGTCTCTCAGACCTGCCGCAGTCGCGCTGCGATCAGATCGCTGCAAGCCTTCCGCGCTCCACGGACACGGGTGCCATGCAAGCCTCCGCGGGCGCCTGTCTGCTGCTGCATATTCGCTGCACCTACCGGGGCATCTTGCAAGTTGCCGGCTTCACGCACAACCGCCTGTGCGGTGTCAAAATTCTACCTGTCGCTGCGTCGTCCCCAGTGTCTATCCCTCGTCATGCTCGTCAACCATGTGTGCAGAATTTGCTTTTGACATGGAAGTCGATGACATTTCAGTTCCTCGTTGAGCGGATGCCCCGAACAGCCAACCTCCTACAATTTACGAGCGGCTCAAGTTCCGCCACCAATGGCACAATTACGTCTCGAAGCTTCGCCGCTGATTGGCTGGTAGAAGTCGATGGTCTATCCCTTGCCAACGAGACATCGGCAGGGGTACATTACAAGATTCAAAGTGAGACACATCACTATCACTTGCGAGAATCTCATCACCACCGTGCCAGGTAGACGCAGAAGCTTCGTGTCGACTCGCGGGCCGGCAAGCAATCTGGAGGGACTGACTCCAGCATCTCTTGTCGCGAGGAAGATCCCGTGTGGATGTCAGGGACCAAGACGGCATGCACACGGTCACTTTCTCAATTGAGGGACTTGCGCCCTGACGCGTCTCGTCACAGGCAAGCTTTCCTACAGGCTACTCAGCGCTCCACTGTCGCATACATCATCGGAGATTTTGCATTTTGACCAGCACCATCGTTGTTTTTCTGCCCGTTGTCTGCACTCTGACAGCCCGACGCATTTCTCCACAGAAAAGTTTTTTGAAATTGCGATCGTGGAATTTTGGCTTGCGGGGAGTCGGGAGGGTGGATGCTAGCGAACGGTTTCGCCGTCTTTTGCTTTGGCACGCTACGACAATCCACAGCGGCTGTCCACTCCAATGGAAGCGAAGCAGGGGATGCTTCTCGAAGCAGACGCAACTTGCACAGACAACCCTGCCGACACGTGGAGTCTCTCTGAGCTGTGGCCTATTCCCTGGCGACTGGAAAACCCCGTGGAAGCCAGTTCGCCGATATTCCATAACAGACCTTTTGACGACCAAAGCATACAATACGGCCCTACCACACAGATACCGCGAAGCCCAAGGTGACGGACGGGAGCCCTCTCAAGAAGAAGATCGGACCGTTTGTCGAGAAGCTACCATTCATCCGACACGCTAGGTAACCAGTACGACCTCAAGCCCTGCCCAGTGGAGTCGTTTGCAACAAGACGGTTCGGCTTGGAAATGCTGCAGCCGCAACGTTGTACGGCGGTCCTATTCAATCGTCGGAACTGATGTCGAAACATGCTCGAATACATGGTTCTCCAGTGCTCCTGCCTTATGCGAGCTATCGGCAAGCGATCATTCCCTTGAGGATCTGTGCAAGCTGTTCGTCGTATCAGCTAAAATGCGATCAGCAGGGATGATTTCACTTGCGCGAGAGCTCTGTCTTGTACCTGGCGATCATTATTGCAAGAATTCAAACAATGATGGGCAGAACCTTCTGCGTTACAACGTGACCTTGGGCCTGGCAACTTGCTGCACGGCGCAAGTTACACCCTTGATCACGAATCTTCCAAGGAGAGCAGATTCGAACGTTTGTCACTATTTCGTCGTTTGTGGCACAATCGCCATCGCTTGTCCTGGCTACAGGCTCCGTTTTGGCATCTTGCCGCAGCCCCGTTCCTGCTGTGTACCTTCAAAAAGCAACGAGGCGAAGCAAGTCATTTCTCTCATCTGCAAGCAGCCGGCGAACGAACATCGTTTTAGCTCGCGGGAAGACGTAGGTAGCCACGCTTCGCTACTGCGGCTACCCGTCTCCAGGACGCGAATCAGACCACGTCAGCAGACGCAGAACCCAACCCAAAAAAGCCGACTTTTTCGTACGCTTCTTAAAAGAGGAGTGAGTTTCACAGGGCAGACGCCATGCAGCTCTCAAGATGCTACATCTTTTCTGGAAACGTGCCTTACGGCTGCCTGTTCCACAAAGTGCCGTGGCGCTGCCTGAATGCGTCCATCCGGTACCTAGGTGCCTATCGATACCCATGGCACGTCAAGGTTTCCCCCGCCGCGCCATCACTACGCGCCAAAGACAGCCTCACGTAACGTCCCTGCAAGCCTGGACTTTATTTCCTGACACCGAGATACAACCATAGTTCAAGGAGCTGAATCTTGAAGGGTCATCAGCGCGTATCTATGTGCGCATGTACGAGTTCAACAGCAGACGTGAGTCAACATGATACGACAACAACACTTCCCCGTTGGATAAGCTGCTGCTAGGTAACGGCTGGCAGCTCGCTAGAGCTTCCATTCCTGTCTCCACCTCCCACTTTCCCCGACCCAGACGTACGGGACCGAAACGAACGCCGCCGAAAACGGAGCGCAGCAGAGGCGAACGCTCCGACCGTCTCGAGACTGCTGAACTCAATCGTGGCACCTCACCCCATGGCAGGTGATTGCGGAGATGACTGCAGTCGATAGATTTTTGCATCACGCCGCACATGTTTTCAGCCTGCACTACTCTGACGATGAGCTTACGTCATGACTCCGAGAGGGAGGGACTCGTATCGATGCTCCGCGTTGGTGGTGTTGTTGACCAGCTTATCACTGACCCGGCTTCACAGCCGCAATCCCTTTGCGCCGTACCACTCGGCGCGCTAACATCCAGCCAACAGCCAGCAGCCAAGCACCCTTACAACACAACTTTAAATAGCTCGCCATCTCTGCAACACTTTACGACACCGATAGCGCTCCCGGAACCCCCAGCTCACCAACACACAACCACAACCTTCGGAGGATATCCAATCGGTCCCTTATGACTACGGGCTCTTCAGCCTGGCCGTCGAATGACTCGTCACTGACTCCGACTCCGTTGCGGTTGCCGAATAATTTGACAGCTTGCGACAATCTTGCGCTGCGCTTCACAAGAGCCATCGAAACGAAGCTCGACCGACTGCACCTTCCATACTACTTCGCACGCCTACAACCCGAGAGCCTTTACTGAGTAGACCAGTTAGACTCTCTCAGTTCAGTGCTTTCAACGTTCAGTTCGAACAAAGTGTGAGAAGCAATGCAGGTTTTGCACTAATGCCATCGTCATCGACAGTTCTTACATCCGTTGAGATATTTGCAGGCTTTCACAGGGTCCAGGTATCCTCCACTTGATTTGCTGTTCTGTATTTTCGGAACTGGGGGCTATGACTGTCATTAGTCTGTATGCACTTGGCCACCTTTAGGAATGAATAATTGCGAGGTAAGCATGTGCTATTCTGCGTATTGGTCCCGGGCACTTTGCTTTGAGAAGCAGAAATTGCTCACAGCACAACGACGATCTTACGGTCCGGCTTTCGACCCAACTGGGTTCCAGGATCATACCCGTGCCGAGTCTCTGCCCGAAGGTTTTGGTCCCCTTTTATAACAGGGCAATCTTGAAGACGGTCATGCTTTGAAGCTTTACGACAGGATCACGCACTTTGTAGCTGTCTCTTTAACAATAGCGGCCCTTTACTTCTCCATCCCGCCAACGACTCTGTGCTCATCGACACCCCAGGACTCACTCTCCAATTACTTCTGCTCACCGCACTCTGTTTTGTCCTCATCCTCATCTTTGCCCTCGTCATTTTTGTTCCCCTGGCTCGTAACCTTGTTCGTGTATTCAATCTGATTGATCAGAGTGAGCATCAGATTCTCTGGCTCAGCAATATCGTCCAGCAATGTATCTCCGACTTCTTCTTCCTCGCGTGCTTCATGGCCCACTTCATTCATCAAGGTCTTGATCTGGTTGCGCGACAGGTAGCGCGCCCAAGTTGCCCAGCAATACTTGCCGTTCTCTTCGAGCATGGTGTCGAGAGATTCGCCTTGACGTCTCCAGGTCGGTCTGACATGTTGACACATATCATGGAAACACAGGTAACGCGCCGGTCTTGAAGGTCAGCAACTTGCCACCCAGTTCCCTCCAAGTTGTCTCAGGGTTCAGATAGACAATTTTTTCCATCGTATCCCTCTTCTTGTCCACAATGTGAATCCTGTAGGGCTCATCGGTAGAGTTTCTCCAAGCGCTGATCAGCTCCTTGTTCCGGAAGTCCTCGATGTCTGGGCGGATAGTCAAGAAACCGTTATCAAGCTGGTTTTCCAGCCGTAACGGTAACAACAATCCATTCTCAGGGCTGAACAATTCCTCTGCCATGTCTTGTCCCTGAAGGTTGCTCCCATTGCGGCTCTTCTATGTTTTCAGGAGAAGATGCGCAACGCGACGAGAGTCGATGCAGGTTCGTACTGCGCTGTGACAACGTTCCACAACAGACCCCTGTACAGCTTTCCTCCGGGATGCTGGAGATCATAGTACTCAATGATGCCTTGCCGAAATTTCTGTTGAACTCTCCCGTTCTGGTCGCCTCTCACACTCTCTTTGATGTTTCGACCCAGAGACGAACTTGGAAACAATTCCATGAAAGAGCTGGTAAGAGCTTCTGCGTCCAAATCTCCAGTCATGACCTTCTAGCCGTCTTACAAAAATCTCTCTTGGGTTCATAGGTCTTGGTCGCTTCTGTCCTGCTGCAATATTCATCGGTCTCGCGAATTTCTTCGATGGTTGCACCATCTGCAACATACTGGACTTGAGCTTTGTCAAGCTCGAACTGATACAGTTGTATCTGGTGCGTTATGAGGTCCACCGCTTTCTCCCAGTACGACTCCTCGAACGACCCTTTTTGTTTCAACGAGCTTTTTGCTTGCCCCAATGTCAACCTGCTTGTGTCGATTGCAGATTGCAAACCTTGTACCGTTTCGTCAGCGGAACGTTTGTCCAAGACTGGGCAATTGATAGTCGTCAACATTGTGTTGTACGTTCAGATGTGCACTTAGGAGTTGTGCGATGTGGTGGCCGTTACTTTTGAAATGGCTTGTAGCGTAGACAGCGAAATGAATCTGTTGGTTGCTGGTTATTGGATGTTGGTTGTATGGTTCGCATAGACATCGGTACCGATAAGTCATTGAGTAAAGGGCGGGGCAGTAGTGAGGCAGCGGGCACCCGTTTCGTTCACCAAGTGTTTGCAAGGGAAGAACTACTTGGACAGATACGGAGGCCGCGAGCTACGAAGATGCCGCGGAAGGTGCCGTTGGTCTCTGGCAAGGAAAAATTGGTTCTCCCAAAGCCACGCGGCGACTGCAACCAGCCTCGTCAACAATCAAGTCAATTTCGACTTAGCCTAGTACGTTTATCAAGCATTAACTAGAGCTTTAAGTGAGGTTTAATTGCAAGTATAGTTACAAGAGAGTCCCCTGCAAGGATGTTAGGGAAGTCTAGGGCTAGTTTAGCCTAGTAGCCAACATAAAAGCTAAGTATAGCATCCTAGATAAAGACAAGTACAAATCTAACAAGACAGGCTTCATAATAGGCTAGATATCTACTAGAGCAGATAACGTACCCCACGGGCGAACGACTCAACGGGCGAGCGACTCACTTTTGCCAAGCCCCCACCAAACCTCACCCCATTATGGCCTCTATCAGCCCACTTCGGCGCTGCGCAGGGTAGAACAACCTGTAATATTACTTAGAAACTACTTCTACATTATTCTTGCACGTTCGCGCGTTATGTCTAGTCTTGTTGCACTATCTATAGCGCCTTTAGGTCAGCTTAGCCCTATTAGCGCGCACTTGCTTCTTTGCCTTCTTCCTATTACTACGCGCCCTAAACTCCTTTAGAGTTGTTAATTATAGGCTATCCTTAACTATTAGGGTCCCTTCTGCCTAGACTTACTTTCTCTTGTGCAATTGCTAGCGTGCAGCGGCCTTGTTAGCTGTTTTAAGCTCAGCAATCTGTTTCTCTGCAAGCATAAGCTTGTGTGTGACTATTGCTGTGCCCTTAATATAATGCTTAAGCGCGCTTGTTGTAGAATTTAGTAAGCTACCCTAGTATTTCTAGAACTTGTCTTAAATTAGAGTAGATTATAACCTAAATTCTAGGGTATTACTTAGGGTTTATAAATGCTAGGGCTCTTTGTTAACAGGGAGTTGTAGTGATAGAGTGCGCAGCTTTATATTAAGGCTGCTTATAACCTGTTCTAGGTTAAACAGGACTAGTCTAGCACCTTAGAACCCTTACTAGATGTTGCTAGTAGTAATTGCAGCGTTGTAGGCGCGTATAAAGCATGGCAGGAACTTAGTCTTTGTAATGTAGTTAATCTAGCTGTGTATAAGGTTGTTAGCTTAGCGCCTATACGCCTGCTTTAAAGGGGCAAAACAGCCTACATTAAGCAGCTGTAGAAGGTGCAATAAGTGTAGAGGCATACATAAGGTAATAATCTTGTTATTCCTGCAGTATTGCTAGAATTTAAGCAAGTTATGGCTCTTATAACTATTAATAACTAGTAGATAGTAGGTCCTAATAGTACGCTCCTTTGTATGCGTGTTAAAGTGCTTTAACTACTCTAGACTAAGCTTATTAGTAGTCTAGCTATTCTTAGAGACTATAATAACCTAGTCTTAGGGCAGACCCTCCTCTTTATACTAGGCAGAGAGGTAATGTTGCGCCTTGAAGATAATAAAGGGTAGTATAGCCTACCCTGCCCTATTAATGCCCTAGATAACTGTTGTCTACTCCTAGTTGCCCTGTTGAATAGACTTTGGCTGTCTACAACGCTCTAAGCCTGTAACAACTGCTCCTGTGGATATCTAGCCTATTATAAAGCCTGTCTTGTTAAAGTTGTACGTGTCTTTATCTAGGATGCTATACTTGGCTTTAGTATTCTCTACAAGCTAGAACCAGCCCTGTATAATCTCTAGATCCTCACAGAGGGCTTGCTTGTAGTTATACTTGCAATTAAACCTTACTTTAAGCTCTAGTTAACGCTTAACAAACGTACTAGGCCAGTTTACGCTAACATAGCCTAGATTGCGCTCAGCGCGCAAAGAATTGGCTATATCAGCCACAGCTGCAAGCTGAGGGGGAAATCCTCGCGCAGCTAGCTAAAGGATGTAATCAACAATTACCTGCTCCTTATTCTTGTCTAGGTTCTGTAAGTTAGGTGCAGAATTAGTGTGTGAAGGTTGTCTAGCGCGTTGTTTGTTTAGTGTAGCTTAAGGAACCTTATAGATAGCTGCAGCGCGCTACTTAGAGAGATTTGCGTCTTGTTTAAGAGCCTAGAGCGCAAGCTGTATCTAACGTTCTTTTAACGCGTCTAAGTGGTGTTGTTAAGAAGGCATTAGTGTAGGAAGGGTGGTTTGGTGGGGGCTTGGCAAAAGTGAGTCGCTCGCCCGTTGAGTCGTTCGCCCGTGGGGTACGTTATTACAGCTTTAGAGAGACAAGGACAGCCAAAGGCAATCCAGCCAGGCAACTAGGAGTTAACAACAGTTATACAGCGCAATAATGCTAAAGGGTGGGCTATTTAACGCTTTATTGTCTTTAAGGCCTACTATTATCTCTCCACCTAGTACAAGGAGGAAGGTCTACCCTAGGACTAGGTTATTACAGTCTCTAAGAATAGCTAGCCTGCTAATAAGCTTAGTCTAGAGTAGTGAAAGCACTTTAACGCGCACACAAAGAGCGTATTACTAGCAGCTACTACCTGCTACTTGTTAATAGCTATAAGAGTCATAACTTGGTTGAATTCTAGCAATACTGCAAGGATAACAAGACTATTAATATTGTAAAGTTATACAACTTTGTTCTTATAATCTTTCTCTAGCCTATTTTCTTCTTAGATGTAGCGCTATGCTTACCTAAGCACTGTTGTTATAATCAACTTAAAGCAAGGATTAGAATGGTGTGGTTACGAGGTCTGTACCTCCTCTCCTTTTTAAGATAGATTGTTCTCTATATTTAGTAACTAGAGAATATTCTAGATACAATGCTTACAAATAGAGTAGCTGATTTTTTAGACGCTGATGTAGTAGTCTGGCCAAAGGCCAATAAAGGATATCTACTTCCTAACAACTTTTGCTAAAAAGCATGCACAAGTTAACTCGACGTCTGGTTAACTGCGTAGATAATATATATCTAGCTTAAGCCAAGCCGGCTAAGCTAATGTAACCGGCTAGCTCTAGCTCTTCTTTAGCTTTAGAGTCTAGACCGTTACAGGTGGGGGCTTGGCAAAAGTGACCGACTTGTCTGGTGACCGACTCGTCCGTGGGGTACGTTAATCATAGTAGGTAGATTAAAGATATAACTTACCTAACGTAGATTATCACTGAGCCAGCCATATCACTAAACTAGCCATTTTCTCTTAGCACAACTAACACAAGTTACTGCAACTACAACTAACGTACCTCACGGGCGAGTGGCCGGCCCGGGCGAGTGACCAGATTTTGCCAAGACCACACCAAACTTCACACAACCTGCAATGTCTTAGCGCAAAAAGGCTTAAAGCGTCTTAAAGGAACTAGATATACAGCTTGCTATTTAGGCTCTTAAACAAGACATAACTCTTACTATTCTACATGCTGTAATAATCTACAAGGTGTTAGAAAGAATGCTAAGACAATAACGTGCTAGAACGCTCTTAAGACATAATTAGGCTGGCGGAATGGGTATACTCCAACGTCCTTCGTGGGTACCCCCCAAAACTTTGTCAATAATACATGGATTCTAGCAAAATAGGGCTTAAAAGAAA
>NW_022984817.1:170621-271550 GCF_010094145.1 Didymella exigua CBS 183.55
TATCGAATAATAGATTATGTAAGCGTATCTCTGCTAGTTAAGAAGCTATAAGCCAAAACGTAAAAAAGCATACCCTACCCATCCGCCAGCCTAGACATAATTATAAGGTTAACTTAATAAAGCTAACAAGCACTAAAGAGGAGGTAATTGTGCAGCATGTTCTAAAGCTAGACAAGTAAGGATACCCACCCTAGCTTACTAATGTAGAGGATATAGCTAACTCTCTACTTACTAAGCGCCACTAGCCTCCTATTGGCAAGAACTAGGCTAGCATGTTTGTTAAGCGTTGCCTAGAGCTCACAGTCAAGTTTAATTAAAAGTACAACTACAAGAGAGCCCTCTGCAATAATCCTAAGGTAATCTAGGGCTAGTTCTGCCTAGTAGAGAATACTAAAGCTAAGTATAGTATCCTAGATAAAGACACCTATAATTTTAACAAGTCTAGGTTTATAATAGGTGTTATATTAACAGGAGCTGTTGTTACAGGCTTAGAGCGTTGTGGAAGACTAAAGACAGTACAGCAGGGCGACTAAGAGTAGACTAGCATTATCTAGGGTATTAACCCTAACTAGGTCGCAGAGCTTTAAGCTGCTTATGAGGCCACCACACGCTGTAAATTACACAAGAGGAAGCAGATCTAGAGGGAGGGGACTCTTACTATTAGTAAAGGAGTGTGCTTAACTACCCTAAAGGAGTTTAAAGCCTGTAGTAATAGGAAGAAGGCAAGCAAGAAGAGGCGTGTTAAACTAGGCACTAAGTCTTCATAACGCTATGGCAGGTGTACTAAGGCAGGGCACAACGCGCGAACGTGCATAAAAGATGCGCAAGATACTGTAGATTAGTGCTATATACTGTAAGTTACAGTAACTTACAGTAACTTGCTGTAATATGCAAGAGAAGTTGAAATTTGGTGTGGTCTTGGCAAAATCCAGTTACTCGCCTGGGCCGGCCACTCGCCCGTGAGGTACGTTACTCACTATTAAATAGTGACCTAGCATACTGCGTGCTTGCATTAGATTTAGAAGATGTTTCTACACCCTTCTAGCACGTTTGTGTGTTGTGTCTAGTCTTGCTGCAGTTCCTACAGCGCTAAACAGTTAATCAAGCTCCTAGTTAACTACCTCTACCCTAAGTCTTCTTAGATAGCTAAGCTGCTACAGACGCCTTAGCAGCTACCTGCGATGCTGCTAGGCAATACTTAAGTGTGCTACTATGCTAAATCTGCTTTCTCTTACGCAATTTTCTCTTAGTTATTACTACTAATGGCTCTTTAAGCTCTTGCATGTAGGCCTTAATAAGGATGTTTTTATGTAGTATCTCTTTAGCCCCTTTTCTAAGCTTTAAGAACCCTTCTTACACTATCCTTAAGTTAGTAATTATTAGCAGGAGTTGCTTATAAGCTTAGATTAAGACCTAAACTTGTGTGTATTACTTAGCATCTTAGATTACTATAGTGTTTTAGGTAGAGGTACTGCTAGTAGGGTATGCAGCTGCACTTTAAGGTAATCTAACACTACCTATATATTAGTAGGAATAAGCCCTAATACCTTAAAGGCCTTTTAATAGTTAACCTTTATAAATATATTAAGGAATATATCTATAAAGGCTAGTAGGAAGCCTTTATTATTAATATAGAAGATATATTAGCATACTTAGTCTTAAATATATTAGGAGTACTTACACTTTAATAGTAAGAAATAGACTATATTAAGTAGCTAGAAAATATATAATAAGTAAGGAAGTATATAGAGAGTAAGGATTTTGTTCTCTAGGTAATAGTCCTTAAACTCCTAGTTAAGATAGCTCCTATAGCTATCTAAGATAAGTAACCTATATACTCCTACCTAACACGTCTTTATATGTATGTTAAATTGCTTTAACTACTTAAGGCTAAGTATATTATTTATCTAACTATCCTTAGAGACTAAGAGCTTCTAATTATAGGGTATATCTATCTCCTTATACTAGGCAGAGATATTGACGCGTCCTTTGTAGATAATAAAAGGCAGGGTTGCATACCTAGCAGCGCAGATGCTCTAGATAACAGTAACCCACTCGCAATCACCTAGCTAAACAAGCTCTAGCTAAGCACGTCTCTCTAAGCCTGTTACAACCTTTAAAGACAAAGCAACACCTATCTAGAACCTAGTTTTATTAAAGTTATACACGTTATTGTTACAAATACTATACTTAACTTAAGTATCCTCTACTAGCTAAAACTACGTGCTAATTATCTTAGGATCTTCCTATAGTATCCTCTGTCTATCCTTAGCTTAATTAAAGGCCATTTTAAGCTTGTCTAAACGCGTTATAAGCCTGCTAGCCTATAGTTTACTAACAGGCTCTTCACTACACACACTAAGTATCTTATTAGCTATATCTGCCACCTTACATAGCTAGGGCGCAAATCCTTGCAAATTAAGGTTAAGTATATACTAGACAGTTGTCTGCTCCTCTAGTATAGTAAGTTTCTAGTAATTAGTATATATGTCTAGTTAAAACGTAATATTGCAAAGGCAATTAGAGACCTGCTAATAAGGTATGTTTAACGCTCTAGCAGTGCTATAGATACTGCAAAATTATCTAGCGTAGAAGGCCTAGATAGCAAGGATAACTCTGCCTTCTCTAGTAGTTTTCTAAAGTTGTTGTTATTAAGGCATGTTGTGTTAGGGTAAAAGGTGGCTGTGCTAAGAGAAAGTAGCTGGTTTGGTGATATGGCCAGCTTAGTGATAATCTACATTATACTAGACAATTATCTGCTCCTCTAGTATAGTAAGTTTCTAGCAATTAGTGTATATGTCTAGTTAAAATGTAATATTGTAAAGGTAATTAGAGACCTGCTAATAAGGTATGTTTAACACTCTAGCAGCACTGTAGATACTACAAAATTAGCTAGCATAGAAGGCCTAGATAGTAAGGATAACTCTACCTTCTCTAGTAGTATTCTAGAGTTATTGTTATTAAGGCATAACCTGTTTTATCAGTGAGCGCCCCACCTCAGTGAGCGCCCCACGAACACCAGCGAGGCGTACGCGCAGCGACGTAGCTTAGCACCACAACACAAATTTTGTACTCTTGCAATAGTATAGTATTACTTAGAAGTATTGCTGTTATTTATATCCTTAATTTCTACCTTGCAGGTGCAAGAGTTGTGCCTAATCTCACTACAACAGCTGCAGTGTTGCCCTGCGCACACCCTCTTTGCTAGCTCCTTACCCTCCTCACATCTGCTACCCTCCCTTTTAGTAATTAAGTCTAATACCTTACTAACTATTAATGTCTCCTCTACCTATACATAGCGTCTCTTACAACTTTTATACTTTGTTGCTACTTTAGTAGCAGTATTAAGGCGCACTATCTCTGTGCGTATTAACACTATCTTATAAGCTATCTACTGTGCGCCTTTTATTAGCTGCTACACCTGCTTATTAAGTAAACTTGCTAGAGACCCTTAACGTACTCCACAAGCGAGTGACCGGCACAAGCGAGTGACCGGGTTTTGCCAAGACTACACCAACACTGTACCTACTTTGCAACATTACAGCACACAACAACAATATATTATACTATAGAGTATATAGAACTAGTCTATAGTACTCTGCGCATCTTTACTACATGTTCGCGCGTTGTGCCCTGTCTTGCTACATGTGCCACAGCGCCTTAAAGACTGAGTGCTCCCATTAACACGCGACCTCTTCTTTGCCTTCTTCCCATCACTACAGGCCTCAAACTCCTTTAGAGTAGTTAGCTATACTCCCTTAGCAAAGGTTAGAGTCCCCTCTTGCTGTAATTGCTTCCTTTTGTGTAATTTACAACGTGTAGTGGCCTTGTTGGCTGCCTGTAGGTCAGCGACCTAGTTGCACACTAAAACTAGTGAATGCGCTATTAGCTCTGCGCCTTTAGTAAGCTAATTAAGAGCGTTAACTATAGACATTAGCAAGCTATTAGTGTGTCTCTAAATCCTCTCTTAAATTAGCTTTAATTAAGACTAAAGTTCTAGGGTGTTGCTTAGTGTTTTAGACTCCTACATACTATTGTCTATAGTAGGTGGCGTTAGCGTGCGCAGTTGTACTTTAAGCTTTAATATTATAGCTTCTAGGTTAAGTAGGACTAGGCTAGCACCTCTAAATTCTCCCTAGATATTACTCTCTGTAATTAAGGCGTCAAAAGCCGCTTTAAAGCATGGCAAGAACTCAAGTTTAGTAATACGCGTGATCTTGCTACGCATCAGCCGCTTGGCTTGGCAGCTATAGGCCTTCTTTAACAGAGAAAAACAGCCCACGTCAAGTGGCTGTAGTAGGTGCGATAAGTGTAGAGGCATACACAGGGTAATAATCTTGTGTTCCTCGCAGTACTAGTGGAATTCAACTAAGTTGTGGCTCTTGTGGCTGTCTAGAATAAGCAGCTAATAGCTGCCAACAGTGCGCGCCTTTGTGTGCTTATTAAAGTGCTTTAACTACTTAACTCTAAGCTTATTATTAGTCTAGCTATTGTTAGAGACATTAAGAACCTAGTTATTAGGTATACTAGGCTCCTTATACTAGGCAGAGAGGTGGTGCTTGCTAGAGAAGATAATGAAGGGTAGGATAGACTAGCCCTTCGCGCAGATGCCTTAGATAATGCTAGTCTACTCTTAGTTGCCCTGCTGCACTGCCTTTAGTCTCCCTTAACGCTTAGAGCCTGTAACAACAGCTCCTATTAATATAACACCTATTATAAAGCTAGACTTGTTAAAGTTATAGGTGTCTTTATCTTGTATACTATACTTAGCTTTAGTATTCTCTACTAGTTAGAACTAGTCCCTAATTACCTTAGGGTCCTTACATAGAGCTCTCTTATAGTTATACTTGCAATTAAATTTGACTTTAAGCTCTATCTAACGTTTAACAAAGTTGGCAGCCTAGTTCTTGCCAACGTGGGGCTGGTGGCGCTTAGCAAGCAGAGAATTGGCCATATCCTCCACATTAGCAAGCTGGGGTGAGTATCCTCGCTCGTCTAGCTTTAATACATGCTGGACAATTACCTCCTCTTTAGTACTAGTCATCCTTATCATGTTGGGCTTGCAATTGCGTTAAGAGAGCTTTCTGTCGCGTTGTTGTTGTAGGGTGCTTTCTAACACCTTATAGATAGCTGCAGCGCGTGGCACAGTAAGATTTGCGTCTTGTTGGATAGCCTGGAGAGTAAGCTGTATGTCTGCTTCATTTAACAGCCTCTTTATGTTATTTTGTTGAGGTATAATAGGCAGAGTGAAGTTTGGTGTGGTCTTGGCAAAACCCGGTCACTCGCTTGTGCCGGTCACTCGCTTGTGGAGTACGTTAATAGATTTTTATCCTATTTTAAACTAGTGTTAATTGCGCCTCTATTTCTTTAGCGTTGTGTGGTGTTCTTACCTCCTAAGCAGCATTAACTTGCTGTAGTAGAGTTTGCGTACGCAGCTGCACATCTAGCTTTAATAACACAGCCTGTAGATTATATAGAGATAATCTAGCGCCTTAAAACCCTGCGCAAGCATTCTCTCTTGTAAACGCCTTCTTAAAAGCTACTTTAAAGGCTAGTAAGAAGGTCTGTTTGCTAATATAGTTAATACAATTGTGTGCTAAGGCTAAGATCTAATTACTATACGCGCGCTTTAATAGCAAGAAATAGGCAACACTAAGTGGCTGCAGGAGGTGCGACAAGTGTAGAGGTATATAGAGGGTAATAATCTTCTTCTCCTTGTAGCAATCCTAGAAATCTATTAAGCAATAGCTCTTGTGGCTGTTAATAATTAGCAGCCTATACGCTCCTACAGGCCTTGTATGTGTATTAAAGTAATTAAGCTAGGCAAGCGCTAGATTGTTGTTTGTCTAGCCTGTTAGGCTTACTTAAATAACCTAATTGTGTAGGAGGTCCTTAGTAAACTAGTTAGAGATAAGAACCTTACTAGCAAAGATAAGGAAGGGTAGGATAACATGCCTTATTGCGCTAACGCCCTATATTAACATAGTCTACTTGCAATTACTAGGCTAAAGCTTCTTTGCTTTCCTAGGTTTCTCTATGCCTATTATAACAAGTTATAAAGATATCTTGCCTATTAGGAAGCTAGACTTGTTAAAGTTAACGTATTCCACCACCCAACAGCTCAAACCACCCAACAGCTTAAAATGTCTTGGCACAACTAACACTAGTTATAAATTTCTATTTTTATTACTATTATACAAGGAGCCTGCATACACTGTACTAACCTCTAATTTAGAAGTCTCCTCTACATCCTTTTTACACATTCGCGCGTTGTGCCTAGTCTTGCTGCAGTTCCTACAGCGCTGTAAAGCTGGTTAGGCTCTCTCTTGATCACCACCACGACAAGCCTTCTTCAACCGCTCAGCGGCTATAGAGGCCTCTGCGGCCACCTGGGCTGCTGCCTCACTATACTCCATTGTGCCGCCATGCTGGATCCGCTTCCTTTTGCGCGATTTCCTTTTAGTTATCACTGCTAATTGCTCTTCAAGCTCAGTAATCCGGGCTGCTTAAAGCGCGTTCTGATACAGCATAAGCTCACCACCTCTAATAAGCTAAGAGAAGCCTGCCTGCGCAGTAATAGGAGAATAAGTAAAGGACTTGCATACAAGCTTTAATTGCAATCTAAACTTATGTGTATTGCTTAGAGTCTTTAACTGCCACAGCGTCTCTAGGAGGAGGGGTTCTAGCAGGGTACGCAGCCACACTTTAAGGTAATCTAATATAACCTGTGCATTAAGAGGGACAAGTCCTAATACCTTAAAGGCCTTATAATAGATTACCTCTATAAACATGTTACAAAATATATCTTTAAAGGCTAGTAGGAAGCCTTCTTTATTAATATAGAAGATGTGCTTATGTGCTAAGTCTTGTACACACTAAGAGTACTTGCGCTTTAATAGCAAGAAGTAGACTATATTAAGTAGCTAGAGGATGTGCAATAAGTAAGGTGGCATGCAGAGGGTAAGGATCTTATGTTTAAGGCAGTAGTCCTTAAAATCCTAGTTAAGGTAGCTCTTATAGCTGTCTAAAATAAGCAGCCTGTACGCCCCTACCTAGCCTGCCTTTGTATGCGCGTTAAAGTGCTTCAACTACTCTAGACTAAGCGCATTATTTGTCTAGCTGTTCTAAGAGACTAAGAGCTTCTAATTGCGCAGTATATCTGCCTCCTTGTACTAGGCAGAGATGTAAACGCGTCCTTTGTAGATAATAAAAGGCAGGGTACAAGATCTAGCAGTGCAGACGCTCTAGATAACTGTTACCTATTCGCGATCACCTGGCTGAACAAGCTTAGGCTAAGTACACCTCTCTGCGCCTGTAATAACCTTTATTAAGCTAATAACACCTATCTAGAAGCTAGTCTTGTTAAAGTTGTGCATGTTGTAGTTGTGTACGCTGTACTTGGCTCTAGTGTCCTCTACCAGCTTAAACCACGCGCTAATTGTCTCTAGATCCTCCTGCAGTATCCTCTGCCTATCTTTAGCTTGATTGAAGGCCATCTTAAGCTCAGCTGAGCGTGTTACAAAGCGCTCAGCCCAGTGCTTGCCAACTGGCTGCCCACCGCGTACACCCAACACTTTATTAGCCATATCTGCTACTTCGCACAGCTAGGGCGCGAATCCTCGCGAATCTAGGTTAAGGATATATTAGACAATTGTTTGCTCTTCTATAAGCGTAAGTTTGTGGCTGTTAGGTGCTTATTTAAGGATAAACAGGGCTCCTCTAACACGTGCAGAGAGAATGTGTTATTTAATATTAAAAGCGCGCACAGCTGCTCTCTAGCTTTTAAATTATTTTAAATAAAGAGCTTTAAGGGCAAGGTTAACTCTACCTTTGTGTTTACGTAGTAACGTGTTATGTAGTTAAGGCATGTTGTAACAAAGAGGGTGTTTGTTGTGCCAAGACATTTTAAGCTGTTGGGTGGTTTGAGCTGTTGGGTGGTGGAATACGTTATATATATTATTATCTATAATACTATACTTTGCCTTTATATTCTAAACTAGCGTGAACTAGGGCTTAAGAATTGCTAGGTCTTTGTAGAGAGCTTGCTAGTAATTGTATAGACAAGTCTAGCGCATGCGCAGCTTAGGTGTACGCTTAATAAACCTGTTAACCTAGTATTTACTAACAGGCTTACTGCCGCAATCGCGCAGCAGTCTATCAGCCATATCTTGTACATGTAGCTTTAAGGGCAGTACTCCACGTAGGTTCTTATTAAGTATACGCTGCAGAATTACCTCCTCTTCTAGCTTTGTTAGGCGCTTTAATCTAGGCTTGCAGTTGCGTCTAGAGGGCTTCCTATTATATTGTTGTTGTATTGTCCTACAAGGAACGCTGTAGACTGCCTCAGCACGTTGCAGGCTTGTAATCTAGTTGCATTTAATATTAGAGAGGGCAAGCTGCACGTTAGCTTCAGTATAGGGCTTGTGAGGTTGTGGTTGTTGAGACATTACGCGTTGAGTGTCGCGCATGCGCTTTGCTGGTGTTCGTGGGGCGCTCACTGAGGTGGGGCGCTCACTGATAAAACAGGTTATTATGTTAGGGTAAAAGGTGGTTGTGCTAAGAGAAAGTGGCTAGTTTGGTGATATGGCTGGCTTAGTGATAATCTACGTTAACTATAAAGCTAGTGTACTTCTTTAATGGCGCTGAGCGTTCGTCTATGCGATTGTTTAGTGATGGTAGCGTATACCAGATGCTTGTTCACACTGAGTATTGGCAGGGCTATTACAAGCCTGTCAACAACAGCTTTGAGAGCCATGCTGCTAAGCGAGATTGGGAGGCATTCTGTGATGATCTAGACCCTAAAGAGCTTGCTGTTGTACAGCAGTCAGAGTTCAAGTAAGTTATCACAGCTTATTATCACATACACTGATTGCTAACTGAATCAGGCGACAAGAGCCAGCTTATAAACTTGAAGGCCTTGATGATTCCCATTTAGACAACGCAGTTGCAAAATCTAGATAACGAACAGGTGAACACGTCAGCCGAGTGCTGAGTACTCAGTACGCACATGTGAGCGTGACGTAAGATCAAGACGTATGCCAGGGCGAAGCCAGGCGCGCAAGAACATGTTCGACAACTCGAAAGTTTTGGCAGAACGATGGCGTAAAGTCTGAAGTGTACGCTTTCGGGACGTCGCTCGAGCAGAGCAGGCGCAGAACATGCCGGATAACAGCGTTTCTTTCGGGTAATGTTGAGGTGGAGTGATGTATAAGGTTGCAGTCCTGTGCACTCTTATAGGCAAGTTGTCGCATTGCAAGTGTTCCTGGCGCGGTGCTGGTAAAAAAAATCGTTGGTATTACCATGGTCTTCTTGTGACATGGCGGTCACCTGTCCCTGTCTACCAAACCCTTGTGCAATCCCAACAAACGCCTTGCTCATGCAGTAATCGGGCCATCATATAGTACACATTTTTATACAACTCCCTGTTGCCTCCCGGCTCTTCAGTGACATCTGTCCGCTTACTTGACCTCCTTCTCGAGCATCTCCTTGGCCTCGTTGACCTTGGTGGCCAGGTATGGGGAAC
The DNA here is from genome assembly GCF_010094145.1 of Didymella exigua CBS 183.55. Lineage (NCBI taxonomy): Eukaryota > Fungi > Ascomycota > Dothideomycetes > Pleosporales > Didymellaceae > Didymella > Didymella exigua. The sequence goes on from NW_022984817.1 coordinate 180,145, forward strand.
CGCCGCGATCGGGATGGTTGAGGAGCATGAGCGATCGGTGCTTCTTGCGAAGGAGATCTTTTGTGATGCCGCGCTCACTGCCGTCTGTCAGTATCGCAACGATTCCCACATGAACATGACTGTACGCACGGCATCTCGAGGATCAAGGCAGCTTCTCGCCGTGTCATCTTGGGCTCAAAGCCGCCCTTGTAGAAACTGCGCCCCAGCTTGGAGCCACCTACGCCGTTCTTGCGTATCGCGATGAGCGCCGCGCGACCCTGAGACTGTTAACTTTTGAACACTGCAGGCAAGTGCATAGACGCACGAAGAAGGCACCTGCGCCCAGGCCGAGGACCCATAGCCCTACAGACATGTGGGTGTGTGTATTTAGTGGTTAATCGCGAGACTAAATGCAGGAGGTTGCGACGAGGTGCAGATGAATACGGCGAGTGATGCGGTGACTGATGGCGATAGATGCGCAGGCCAGCGGCGACGAGCAAGAATTGAGGAATTCGCGGCGGTCGCCGGTTCCCCATTGGTTGGCGGCAGCCGTCTGGTCCCACACCGCTGTTGGCCAAGCGTCGAGGGTCCGCTAGAAATCTTTCTGTGGCGCCCTCAGTCCACCAACCCTCACCTCCAGGAGCAGCCGACCAGGGACAACGCTGGCACCATGAGAATCGAAACGTGCTACTTCTGCTCGTCGCCCGTGTACCCGTCCAAGGGCATCACTTTTGGTATGCACACACCCCTCAGTCTTTGCGAGGACTTGCGCTGACCCACCAGTGCGCAACGATGCAAAGGCCTTCCGCTTCTGCAAGTCAAAATGCCACAAGAACTTCAAGATGAAGCGTAACCCGCGCAAGCTCGCCTGGACAAAGTCGTTCCGCCGCGCGCACGGCAAGGAAATGACCGTCGACAGCACCCTCGCCTTTGCCCAGCGCCGCAACATCCCCGTGCGCTACAACCGCGATCTTGTCCAGACCACCCTTAAGGCCATGTCGCGTGTTACCGAGATCCGCGCACGCCGCGAGCGCGCATTCTACAAGGCTCGCATGCGCGGCAACAAGCAGCGCCAGCGCGAGGAGGACCGCAAGCTCGTCGAGGAGAACCAGCACCTGCTGCCGCCAAGCGAGCGCTTTGCCGCGCAGCAGCTGGACGAGAAGGAGGCCGAGGTCGACGTTGCGGCGGTCAAGGCCAAGGTCGACAAGAGGCGGAAGGAGATTGAGATGGACGAGAGCGAGCTCGACAGCGATCTCGAGGAGACGCTGCCCAAGCAGAAGACGAAGAGGAAGCTGGTGAGGAAGGCTGGTGGTGGTACAGAGGCTATGGATGTCGATGCGTAATCGGTCGGCTTAGACTGGTTCGGTCGAGCGAGAGCATCTTACGGAGTTTGGCGTCAACGGCATTGCGGTAGAATACGGTCACGATTTCGATACCACGACAAAAGCACCCATCGTCCACGTTACCAAGTCTGTGGTCTGCATCTTCACTCTGCACCTTCTTTTGTCTACTCTGCACTTTCGACGGTGTTACGGACGGTGCCCAGCCTCACAACGGGTTTCATGCGTCTGCTGAGACCCGAGATGGTCATGCTAACATCGACACTAAATATCTTGCAGATGTGGAGAGGAGAGCGCAGAGCGCAGCATGATATCACGGCGACGGCGATGCGTACGACTAGACCAAGTGATCGCTACGAAGCAGGTTGACATACATACTAATAACTATACAGGCACGACAGCGGTCTTGAACCAGCACATATGCGAGTACCCGATTGCAAGAATGAACCGTGAACAGCACTGTGGGTGAGTGAGTACGCAGGATCCTCAATCTACTCAGAGATTACAAAGGCATACCCAGACAGTATTCGCCGTGCACTTGCATGCGTGGATGGGTGTGCAATATGCCTACAGATTTGTCAGCTGAACGTAAGCCTATCGCAATGGACTTTGATATAAGCTGACGACCGCACAGATTGCCTTCGTTCGAAATTGGTGAACGCATGAACGACAATACATGCGTGTTATCTCTGCCTTGCGTGCTCAGCTTCTGTCACGAAAGTACAGGAGGACGCAGGAATTCCCCAAGGCAGCCCTTGGGGCACGATCATGCTCAATTGAACTCAGCCCGGCGGTCAGGGTGAAGCTTTCGCTGTAAGATTCCTGCAGCTTTATCAGCTAGAAGTAGATCCTTCTCGCAAATTTTTGAAGTGAGCTGACATGACAGTCTTGCAGTTATACTCGTTCGGATCGGAATTTCTGTTTCAATCGACCGCACTGTCGCGTATCTGTGTCGTTGTGAGCACTGCTTACCACGGGATGCAGGGTGACTACACAGGGCAGGCACGACCCAGCCCCCGCAGACCGACCTTTGACAACAGAGTCTTCCTTGTTCATGCCCACAGCAGCACCACGCACGGCCAGCTGCCACTCGACCGTTCCCCTCCCAGTAAGGCATGCTCACCGATGCATTGCCCGCTCGTGAGAGTCTCCATTGCTGGCCCTGCATGTTGCAGATACCTTGCCAAGCACCATACACGGCAGGTCCCCTCGAGGCTGACGACGCTCGCAATCTTCCCGTGCTACGGACCTTGCTGAACATGCGGATTCTAGGTGGGTGCGGGAATCTGAACGCCCCACTGTCTCATGCCGTGTGGACACTGCACACCGCCAGCCTCATGAACAGTCGGATCAGTGAGAGTACTTTCTTAGTCAACAGGGCTCGGTGAAGTCAGTGCTCGAGTTGAAATAGCGTTGTACTAGACTGTTGGGGGATTTGCCTCCAGTTTCGGGGAGGGCCAGCCGCCTACTCTACGCTCAAACAGGCAATTTTACGATAAGCACGTCAATCGTATCTATCGCTCAGGTCCGGGTACGATACACGTCACTCAGAACATCTCCGCAGCCAAAAACGCAACGGCTACACATTCCGCCACATTCGACGTCAAAGCACATCATCCGGCGAATGTCCTTGCAGATTGCCATGCAACAAACATCATTTTCCGGAGTGTCACAACATCATAAAGCATTTGCCAAGCCTAGACAGGGCTGCTTGAATCTCGAGCTGACGACACAACCTTTCTGTCGGTTGGTAGCACGAGAGTCTCAAAAGCATTTGCCAACGGCAGCTTGTCTAAAAGGCTTACGACGACTGTCTGCGATTCGGCGGAGGCCTCTTACCTGATCTGGCAATCCACGACGCTGCATAACCAATTAGAGGCGCAGCAGAGATTGGCCAAGACAGCACCATGCACTCTTGGCAATTCACTCCAGCACCTCTCCACCTGTGATGTTGCAAAGCCTGAGAAACGACATCAGAGCTAATGCCGAACATTGCCGCGTCGGAAGTCAGGCACAGGAACTTGTTTCGGACCGCACCGTTGGCTCCTTTGATCCCGCTGCAACAGGATTAGTTGCCGTTTCAATATGGCGTTTACTATGGCAGAACAGTAGGGATTGAGATGAGATTTGCATCAGGACTAGAAGCCTTGGAAGACAACGAGCGGCTGAGTTGTGGAGCCACCAATCGAACGGACGAAATTTGTCACATCCTGCCTCTTCCGCCTTGCCATCCGAAAATCCTCACGGATCCTCTTTATCATCTGGAGCACGCGAGCGGAATGTCGCTTGTCAACCCTGGACGTGGCGAAACGAAATCCGAGCCCTACTATCTGCTGGTTGGGCGGCCACAAAGACGTCCTGGAGACGAGAAAGTGCATATAAGTTGTCTGCTTGCCCTTGGTTGAGGCTCACTATCATCGACCAGAAGCCTTCACGGACTCATCAGAATGGTCTACTTCGCACCTTCGTTCATCGCCCTTGCGGCGTCTGTCTTTTTCTCTGCGCCTGCGGTTGCTCATCCAGGCCATGACATTGCTGAGGAGATCGCTGAGCGCGCTGCCTACCTCGCCAGTGACTCTTACACCGATCTCGCTCACTGCGCTGAGACGCTGAAGTCTCGTCAAGCTGATCTGATCAGCCGCCGTAAGGCAATGGTTCAGCATCTGCGTACTAAGCGTGGCATTGTCAAGCGCGATTTTGAGGATGTCTTGAACACTGATCACCACTCGAATGCATCGGTCACTCCTGACAGCCCCGATGACGTTGTCTTTGCTGGTAACGCTTCGTGCATTCTCCAGCCGGAGACCACCGAAGGCCCATACTGTAAGCCCTGCCATCATGCCTATTTCTCTCCGAAAGCTGACGTTTTGTGTAGGGGTCTCTGGCGAGTATGTCCGTCAAGACATCACTGACGGCAACCCTGGTGTGCCCTTGACGTTCGATATTCAGGTCATCGATACCACAACCTGTGAACCGATCCCGCAGGTCGCCGTTGAAGCCTGGCACTGCAATAGTACTGGCGTCTACGGCGGAGTAGTCGCTGGTGGCAACGGCAACTCTGCTGATGCGAGCAACATCAACAACACCATGTTCCGTGGTATCCAGTTCTCCAACGAGAACGGTATCCTGCAGTTCGACACAACTTTCCCCGGCCACTACAGCGGACGTACCACTCACATCCACGGTAGGCCTTCGCGATTCCGTGCCACCGCTGACAACAACTGACGATCATACAGTGCTTGCCCACATCGACTCGACCATCAACGAGCAGAACCAAACCCTCACTGGCGGCCACATCTCCCACGTCGGCCAACTCTTCTTCGACCAAAAGCTCATCACCGACGCCGAGTCTGTCGAGCCCTACGCCTCCAACACGCAGAGCCTCATGCTCAACGCTAACGACGGCATCTTCGCCCAGGAGGCCGCTACCTCCGACCCCGTACTCAATTACGTCTACCTTGGCGACAGCGTCGACGAGGGCCTCTTCGCTTGGGTCACTGTTGGTATCGATCCTAATGCTGTTACCGAGCCTCACGCAGCCGTTAGCTTCGGTGAGAACGGCGGTGTTGTTAACCCCGGTGGCGGCGGTGGACCTGGCGGACCACCTCCTAGCGGTTAAGCCGCAAGCCTGCGCCTACGATCACCGTTGCCTAGACTGGTGAAGAGTCCGAAGGCAGAATCGAGATCAGAAGCGTCAAGATGGAGGTTGTAGGTGGCTTGAGATTAGGAGAAAGTGAAGTTAGGACGGTGAGACTGCGATTTGCCAAGTCTAGTGTCCTTCCCGCGGTGGTCGTGTGTTATCGTTCGCTTGCAAAGTATATCGCGTTCACTCGCTTCTATGTTCTTATCTGTATTCATTTGATGTCTCGAAAACACATCAGCAGGTTGCCCAAATCATGCTCTCTCTGCCTTCAGATCTTCGCCATCGAACCATCATGTTGCCCTTTCTTGCGAGTCTGGATAGTGTCCTACATCTTTTAGGTACCCGCTGAAGCGAATCTTCAATTTAACAATGTCGGCATCACTGTTCCTCCAACCCCCGACAACCACTTCTCGGGTCCAAAACGGGATCATTCAAATCCCATATGCCCTGCTCTCAAGAAGCCTCTTGAGAACAAAATTACAGCGACGATGACCCATGGTTATCGTTCTGCCATCCCCGAAAGCAAATTTGTCCCTTCTTCAATATTGAACGCCTTCCGGGTAGCGTCCACGTCCCTTCGCCGTCTCTTCGTCATATGATACTGAACTACGCCACGATTGTCATTAATGAGAGACAGGTGGATACTTTTAGAGAGCGCATCTGTCCATGTATTGGAAAAATAAGCCTTTGAGCTACATGATCGCAGCGGGGGTAAAAGATTAAATGCACACGCTGACGACTATCGCAATGTCAAAATCCAACGATGGTTCGCTATAAGTATGTGCATATACTACTTGGCAAGACCATACCTTCTGCAGATGTTCTGTGCCTCCTCTCCCCTTGTGCTAGTTGTGGCAAATGACTTCGACTCAAAACTTGTCGCATTGAGATGACGTGTCTTTTGACCAAAAATCTGGCGGATGGCTTGAATGTGTCTGGAGGTTGTGGTTCTTCACAAACAATATACACGTGCTTTGCCGGTGCATTTCATAAGTGATCAGGAGAGACTCGAATGTAACCATGCCGCACACGCCACGTATACTGCCTTCTCTCATACCCGCTCCTCCTCGTTGAGTTCCAGCCCCCTCTCAATCAGCCCCTCGACCCAGCCCTGGAACTCCTGCCTCATCTCAGCAGGCAGAACATGCCCCTGGCCCTTGACAAAGTGCTTCTCAACTTCGCCTTCCTCCCAGACATCCTCCTCATCTTCGATGCCTAGCCAGTTCTCCGTTCCGGTCTTGCCCTGTCCCTTCTCCAAACCACGCCACAGCACAACACCATGCGGAAACGTAATCATCTGGTCCTTCGTGCCATGAACAACCATGATGCGCTTCTTTCCTACCGTCTTGGCGATCTGCTGCAGCTGCTCCGGATTCTTGTTATGCCAGCCAGCAGCGATGAGTTGAAGAATGAATCCCGGCTTCGCGAAATACTCAGGATGCTGCCGTTTCCAGAGCTCGTTGGCGGCGAAGCGGTCGCCGCTCGTAGGGAAAGACTGCACAACAGGCTCAAGAGTGTCTGGAGAGTCGAGCCAGGCCGGTGTGTAAAGGTTCTTCTTTACGCCTTCGATTTGGGCGTCGATTGATTTGGGGATCAGCAGGTTCGCGCGATTGTATAGGTTCTCAATGAATCCGGTGGTACGGAATACGCCGGCAGCGGTGGAGACGAGGGACAGTGTGCAGATACGGTCGGGGATGAGCATTGCCTGAGGTAAAGTTAGTTTACCGTCGTGTTTCTTATCTCCGAATTGCTATTCGGATGTGGTCATGCCTGAGCTTTGACGCTCGAGGCACATGACATGTAGGCTAGAGGAGGGGGGGGGGGGGGGCAGAAATCAGGTACCCAGGCGATTTGCATGAGTTTGCTTGATAGTCAAATCATCCAAGTCGACGATGTCTCTTGCCTGATCCGCACCGTTTCAGGCACTCTTCTGAACGGAAGTTGTACCTTCCGAAACCCTCAACAGACATTGTGTCGACCTAAGATGCCGTTTGATGAAGCGTGCGCGGAACAAGACTTGATGCACATGTGGTGACTCAGACTTACAACTTCTTGGGCGATCATGCCGCCCATACTGATTCCGATGACATGCAGTTGACGCTTATCGGTCCAGCCAAGGTGGTCGATGACTTCAAGAACATCTTTGGCCATCTCAGACGTCGAGTACCTTGCTCTGGGCTTGTCCGAGTCACCGATACCGCGATTGTCGTACACCAAACACGAGTACTGTTCCGCTTGCGTGTGTCCAAAGTCTTTTGTCTGACGTTGCCATGCGTACTTCATACCGCCAAGGCCCATGATCCACTACCTGTTGTCAGTGGGTCCATTTTGAGATGACCTTGGAATCGAGAAGGATGTAGATGAGGTTGCAAACCAACACGGCAAGTGCAACGGATACGGAAGCCGCGGACGAAACACATGTGGGCGTGTTGCGAAAGTAGACTTGACGAGATGAGACGCGAGGTTGAGGGCTGAGACGGTCCATGTGACCCAAACGAAACGTGACAACAAGCCACTGCTCGTAGCGAGTACGAAGACAAGGCAGGAAATAGGAATTTGACGTTTGGTGCCTCGAAGTGATTACCTCCAAAAAAATGTGCACTTACCACAATCTTGCGGTCGCCATGGCCGTGAACTTCGTAGGCAATGTTGATGGGGCCACCTCGGTCCTTTGCAACAGCAACTTTCCCTTCCTGGTCAGGCTTGAGCTTCCAGATAGTGTGCTCATACTCTGGGTGCTGCTGCAGCTCTTCAGCAGTCAGCGGCGCCATGATTGTAAATGCTTGACGCTAGATGCAGAACTGACGATGGCACGTTAGCCAGCGCACAGAGCCAGGAGTTGATGGTGTCAAGGATGAAGCTGCGACGAGCGTGGCGCAGCCCCGGTACACACCGTCAGGGAGTTCCATTTGTGGCTACTGCAGCTCGGCTGCCGGGAGCGATCCTTCCACGATCACGCCAGGCACAAATCATGCCACCTGGGAGGCACTCACAGGCTATCCAGATGTCGAAAAGCCACCAAAAGAAATTATTATGGCGGCGAGGTCGACGTAGAGTTGTTTGGTGCAGGCAGATTGTTGTCTTTGATCGACCGAGGCTCCACAAGACCTGGCCAAGTGAGAGGAACGACACGCGCTAGGCCGAATTGAGACGCCGCAGCTGCACCTCGCGCGAACAACGGATGACAATCATTGTGATCTCCAACGCGTGAGAAGCTTAGCTCTAGGCGCGAGTAGAGCTCAGGCCCCTCCTTTGGTCCATAGTTTACAATCGCCACAAGTCGCGTGAATTGCTTGTCAATCAGGGTCCAGCCCTTTCAAACCTCCGCCCTTTGGTCCGATCTAACCCCCATCCCGCGCACCACAGTACATCAAACAAGCTTCTGCCTCACCCGCGCACTGGTTGACGCTATTCGGCCACCTGCAGGTCTGCGACGACATCTCCAAGTCCCTGCTGATGAGCTGCCTGGCCCTGTTTCAGCCGGCTTAGATCTTAGCTCCGCCCTCCGCCCTGCGCGTACATTCTCGCAAAACACCTCGACACCCCGTACCCCAACGGCACGAGCGACCTGCGCACACCCCACACCACCCAACTCGCCTACCCTCGCCGCCATGAACACGTCGCCGAACGGCTACTACGGCAGACCGCCGCCAATGATGAACCCGCCGCCTCCGCGCATGTTCGGCAGTGGCCAGTTTGACCAACCGCAGCTTCCCCCGAACATGTTTGCGCCGGATGATGTGGATGATCTCAACGACCAGGGTGACCCAAAGAGGAGAAGAATAGCTAGGGTACCTATTGTCGAGGGGATGGTGTGACAATGCTGACAGGACATAGGCCTGCGACATGTGCCGAAAGAAGAAGATCAAGTGTGACGGCAAGATGCCCTCATGCACACATTGCCAGAACTACAAGACGGAATGTATCTTCACACAGGTCGAGAAGAAGCGGCAGCCGCCGAAAGGGTGCGTCTACAATTGCTTGGGCCTCAGAAGCACTTACATTAACCACTACATACAGTGCCAAGTACATCGAAGGCCTCGAGAACCGTCTAGCACGGATGGAGTCGTTGATGCGTCTATCTGGTGTGCTACCAGAAGATGACGATGGCAGCACAGACCTTGCCACCATCGAGAAGCGTTTGACCGACCGAGCTGCCCGCTCAGCAACACCCAGGCAGTCAGAAGATAGGAGGCAGTCGACAGTACCTCAATCAGGCACATCCACGAATGACGGCACCCCAGCACAACCGACACTGCCAAGCCCAAGAAGCGGCACAGCATCACCTGAGCCAGAAGCCCAAGCAGAAGGGGAAAGGAAAGGGAAAGGGAAAGATGGCGAAGACGCACTTGCTGAGATGATGTGCTCCCTGGTCACAAACAACTACGGCGAGACCAGGTACATTGGTGGGTCACCTCTACGGCCCTAAACTTGATCGTACTGACCACTGCAGGTTCGTCTTCAGGATTCTCCATCTTCTCGCCAAAGGGCATCCAGTGGGTGAACGAAAAGACTGGCGACAACTCCTTTCAACACATGATCTCAACAGCGGCCGTAGAAGATAACAAGTGGATACAGTGGCGACCAGATGTATTCCAGGACATCTTTAAACGCCGAGTGTACAAGCAACTGCCGCCAAAGCACGAGGCCTTGTCGTTGCTCAAGGACTACTTCGAGAACTTCAATTGTATGTTCCCGCTGTTCCACGAACCGACCTTCATGCACCTTGTCGAGAAACATTACTCGAAAGACCCTTACGAGGGATCTGGCTGGTGGGCAAGCCTGAACGTCGCATTAGCCTTCGCTCATCGTTTGCGAGTCATGAGCAACCTCGTACCGGCAGAAGAGGACGAAAAAGCGTGGCAGTATCTGAAGAACGCCATGAGTGTCATGGTCGAACTGACCATGCGCAACACCGATCTGCTCAGTGTACAGGCTCTATTGGGCATTGGCTTGTTCTTGCTTGGCACACCCAACCCACAACCCACGTACTTCTTCGTTGCAACGGCAATGCGACTCGCACACAGCATTGGTTTGCACAAGAAGGGAGCCAACTTCAACCTCAACAACGCCGAGGTCGAGCAGCGGAAGCGTGTTTTCTGGATTGCCTATATGCTCGACAAGGACATTTGCCTGCGCTCTGGGCGACCACCCATCCAGGACGATGACGATATGAACGTCGAGCTACCTAGCGAATTCCCATCCGATAATATTGGCAACATTCCGCTTGCGGATGGGAAAGGCACAATGAACCTTTTCCGCCTCATGTGCACGTTCTCCACCATCCAGAGCAAGGTCTACAAAGGTTTATACTCGGTCAAAGCCTCGAAACAGACGGATGGCGAGCTTCTCAATACGATTGGCGAACTCGACAGAGAACTTGAGAGCTGGAAAGACGGCATCGCGCTTGAATTCCGACCTGAGCACGACATCAAGGCCTCGCATACGCCTCTCATTCTCCAGGTCGCAGTGCTGCACCTTGGCTACTACAACTGTCTGACAACAATCCACCGCATGAGCGTGCACCATGGCTACTGGACAAGTCGACTATCGAACTTTGCCATCCAAGGGCTTAATGCACGTCCGCTAAACCCCCGAGTGTTCATGTCAGCACAGCTCTGCGTGCAAGCAGCGCGAGCATCCATCCACCTTCTCAAGTACATCCCTAAGGGTGATCTCTCGTGTGTGTGGCTGGTCATCTATTTTCCTGTCACAGCGCTTGTTACGTTATTTGCAAACATCTTACAGAACCCGCAGGACACAAGATCAAGATCGGATCATAAGCTCATGAAGCTGGTGGTCAATTTCTTGAACATGCTGAATGATGAGCAAGGCAGTGGAAGTGTCAAGCGCATGTGCAGTGTATGCGCCGAGTTCGAGCGCATTGTGGCCATTGTGCTTGATAAGGGGGACAGAGAAAATGCCTCACGACGCAAGAGAAAGCAAGGCAACAACGAACAGGATGCACAGATTGAAGCCACAGCAGCTGAGCTGTTGTCAACAAGACGCAGCTCGCATTCGCAATCATCGCCCAACGTTGCGCCATCACCACAGCAGCAGCCTCCTCAGCAGGAAGGTCTCATCTTCAACCCCGACTTCCATGGCTTCAATGAGGTATGCACCTCGTCTCTACTTCCGATTATCGATACTGATTCTTATAGCCTTTCCCATTCTCACCAAATTTCACACATGCCTCATTGCAGGCCAGCGCGCCGACGCGTCAATACGGCTCACCCTCCATGACTGCACAGATGCTCCAGCAACAAGGTGGCCTTCCGATGACAACAAGTGCTGACGTCAATGGCATCAATAACAACCTCAACTCGATAGCAATGGGTCAATTCGACCAGACGTTTAACAACGTACCACAAGATCTGTGGAAGATGCCTATGACGCTTGAGTGGGACTGGGCAGACATGACTGGCTACAATGGCTATGAAGATGGCATTAGCATGAATGGCGTGATGCCAGACTTCTCGCAAACGGACCACGGGACGAGCCAGTTTAATCACAATAATATGAACGGTGGTCGGTAACTGGGAAGACGGAATAGGCGCACAAGTGGAATTTCCACCCTTCTCAACCTTAATGTCGAATGTATAGTTTACAATGTTGTATGGTAAAGGTAGAGCGACGCACTTATAAGTGCACATATACGAATGAACGATCACGACTGCTGCAGAAGAGAAGCGTCTACCGAGTCTTTGAAGCGATACGTTCGGAGATCTCGGCTTGCCCCGCGCTTCGCTCCGCACGCCCGCCATCCGCTGGACAGAGCTACCCCAGATCTACACAAACAATCCCACAGGCACCCCACACTCAATTCCGATTTCAGTATACATCCACTATCTAAGGACAAGCAAGATGGTGTATGGTATCGAAAGCCAGCAACCCAAGCCACCACCACGAGTGGTGCTCTTCGGCTATGACTGTAGGAATTCGCCACCATACGAAGGTCAACGCATCAGGCTCACACACATCAGCAAGTCCATTCGCCAATAAAGTCCGCCTCGCGCTTCGAATCAAACAAATCCCCTTCTCCTACGTCACGGTCCCTTCAATGATGCCAAGACCACTCCTGAAAACAGTTTTCGGCCTGTCATACCGCAAGATCCCGATCCTGGCCATCGGACGAGACATTTACTGCGACACTTCTCTCATCATCGAAGCCCTCGAACACTACTTCTCAGAGCCAGCATATGGAACCGTCTACCCAAAAGCCCGAGGAAATGAATTTTGGGACTATCGACCCCTAGCAAGAGGATTTGCAAGTTTCTGGACCGACAAACCGCTGTTCCGCACCACGACCGGTCTGATCCCGCACACAGTGTGGGCAAGCAAATTCGGCACGGACCGCGGGCAGCTCATCGGGCACAAGCTGGATCCAGAGAAGCTCAAAGCCAAGGTGCCGCAGAATCTGGCGGCTTTCGATCTGCATCTGAGTCTGCTGGAGCCGATGTTCAAGGCTTCGGGACGAAGTGAGGCTGGAGGTTGGGTTTTTCCAACCGACAGTCCAAGCCTCGGCGATCTGAGCCTTTGGTATCAGATCAAGTGGGGTGTGGATATTGCGAGTGGCAAAGGCATATATAATCTTACGGGTGGCGGGACGAGGGATACGGATGAAGATACCACAGCAGGTGTATGGAATGCGCAGAGATATCCGAGTTTGTGGCGCTGGTTCCATGAGTTTGAGAAGTACGTCGATTCGCTGCCGAATCTTGAGGTGGTGGTCAAAGACGGTGATCATGCTTGGAAACGAGCCTTGAAAGAGACAAAGCTTTGGAAGGATGAGAGAGTTCTGGTTCCGGCTGCGGCGGCCCCACAACATAGCCTTGATGTTCAGAGGGGACTGAAGCCGGGGGTTGTGGTGAGTGTTGTGCCGGACGATACGGGGAGGGGTGATCCGACGACTGGGAAGTTGATTGCGATAGGTGTTGAAGAGGTGGTCATTGAGCCGGAAACCAAGGGCGAATTGGAAGTAAGAGTACACTTCCCAAGGTTGGGATTCGTTGTGAAGATGTTTAGTAGAGAAGAGGCCAAACTCTAAGCATCATGGCCTAGAAGCTTAAGGCTCCAGGTGCCTTGCTAGACGTCGCAATTCCGGTGTAGTACAATCTTGATCGAAAGCCACATGCTCTACTTCCCCCATCGTTCTAATTTTCTGTCGCTCCCGCACACGGAGTCTGCCCCAACAAAAAGCCCCATTGCATCCAGAAGGGCGACCAAGTGCCGCGCATCTCCCAGCCTACCTATCCAGAGGAAGCAATCCGTCTCTTCTGCTATCGTTGTACCAACGCTCCTCCATGACTTGACGTGGATCGTGATCAGTAGGGTCGTCATTGCCCATGTGAACCATCTCTCCGAGAGCACCGCCTTCGTGGCCCGCATGCAACCAAGCGGTAATATCAAGAACGTTGTAGGCATTCGACTCTCTGATTTAAAAGGTTCGACCTGACTATACATGTAGGATGACACTTCGGAAGTATTGACGATGCCCATAACAGTGATGCTTGTACGGTTACTCTTGATCATATTCAACCACTCAACGCCCTCATTATCATCGGCTTCACGCAGTCTCCTGATCAAAACTCTACCCAAAACCTTGTCGTCGGAACTCTTGTCTCGCTCAAACTCGGCTAAGCGCGAAAGGCTCAACAATGGCTTCGGAATATTGTTGAAGTCGAGCAAGCACTTGATAACCATCGAGACGAGTTCTCAGAAGCGCGTATAAAGCTGCTGTACAAGTTTCTCTCGTCTTTAAAGAGGGACTTTGCGCCGGAGATTGTTACTGCAGTGAAAGGACTCCGAAGAGTCTTGGAACATACAGATGATTGAACCGGGATTACGGAGAAGTCAAGTGCGTCCGGTGAGGTCCAAATAAAAAGAAGACGTTGAATGACAGAACGTCGACAGATTGCTTGACTGGATTTGGTGACCGACAAAGTCAAGCATAGTATCATGAGAGGGCATGGACAAAATATTCTGAATACAATGGTTCCTTTCAACTACGGATGTCGCGGCAAAGTCACTGATGATTTCTCAGCTAGAGGGCTAGCTGTTTAACGACTGAGCAAGTAAACTCCACTGCACATTGATCTCACAGCCGAAGGATGGGCAGCTGACATCCACTGTGGGTAGCCAAGTCTTTGAGGAAGCTGGAATTCAGCAAGTCGCAGGCGAATTAGTTCTATCCAAATTCTTCAAACCAAGTCTGCACGCAAGGTCCGCGCCTCCGCCTCCCGAGCCAGGGTCTGAGGACCCAAGTACGTAACGACTCTCAACTGGTCTTTCTGCAACGCACAGCTGACGTAGACGTGTATATCGCGGGTTTTCTCAAGGTAGTCTGCTCCATTGTTGTGGCATTGTCAGATTGCAGTCTTCAACACTAGATACAAGACTTACTAAATCGCCTTCAACGCTATCTCATAGTTATCCATCTGCGGTAGCATCCTCTCAGCATCTCGTCTCGTCGAGAAGTAGCGGCGTAGACGCGCGAGTACCTCCATGTCGTTCTTGCAGAAGGGGCCTGGGGAGATGTACACCTTGGGCGTCGGAATTTTGCCGGCTTGCGTGGTGAAGTAGAAGCCCGGGCCACGTGCTGATCCGTCTTGCGGCAGTATTTCCGGCGCCCCATCAGTGAAGGTGTTCCAGAAGTCCTGAACATCTTGAATAACCTGCTCGCTGTACATGGACAGGTCATTGCGCCCTCCAATAGTCAGCGCGTCCATGAGGTACTCCAAACTTGTATTTGGCGCGCGGGTGTAGATCTTGACCCTTGAGTTCTTCGGCGAGATGAGGTCAAAGGAGAATATGTGGATCTCCATGTTCCACTTACAGGCGGCTTCCTCAAGGTAATCTCGAAGCGGCTCGAAGGTCAAAGAGGCGTATTGTTCTGCCGGGAGAGCTTTGATCGCACGGAAGACGACATCGGATTTGGAGATTTTCAGTTCTTTGGCCTTGAGGCCAGGGTACATGTATGCCTTCACCATCGGTCCACTTCTGGCAATATCTCGCATGACGAAAGTACCACCCATAGGCGCGACCTCGAATAAGTCGTTCCTCGCCAATTTTGCACGGTCGACTTCACTTGGTGGGGTATTCTTGCTCGGTAGGATGGTTTCGGTGAAGTGACGATACCATTCGAGATCAAGTACCTTGGACTTCGAGATGTTTGATCCAAACGTCAGTCTCTTGTCGATTGTAAGGATCGATATCTGTCCCGGCAAGTGGACCAATCGGCTCAAATCCAGTGCGGATGGTGCCTTTGCCTTCGAGTCCCCATTCCCAGCTGAATTCGAGAGGCGTTCCGTCAGGCGTGTGAGGTGTACGCCATCGTAGATGGCCGCTCCTGTCGGGGGCAGCGCCTAGTTCTGGAACAATGTGGATTGCAAAGAACAAAAGCTCGGTATACTGCGCAGACTTGGTATAGCCAGCGCGATGCAGCAGCTCTGCGAGCTGCTTTCCTGTCCTATCCCACCAAAATTGATGGTTCATATCTTGAAAGCCTAAGGTCGAGCTGATGATGTCAACAGGTTTTAACTGATCTGACCGGCTGACCTGCACATCGGTGGTTAATGGTTGATAAACACGGGTATTTGATGCATCACTCTTGCTGTGCTTTCTGTCGGCGATGGCTTTCAGATCGTTTGGCGAAAACGCATCGAGGTTTGTTATCAGTGTGTGCACAGAATCTGATGTTTGACTGGACGCGATCAGACTGTCTCGAGTAGTACGATTTTGCACAGACCTTGAAGTAGAACGCAGGCGGTCCGACAATTGCGCGGACATGACTGACAGTGGTTGCCGGGATCGTGTAGCAGCGCTAAGACAGGGAAAGATATTGCGAGAGCCGATACGAACGATAAAGCACACGGTTTATAGCATTAACCTCTTGCCGACTTCCTATAGCGCTCCTGGATGTGCTTTGGACCGCTGAGGTCGTGCAAGCTTACTGATGCGTCAGCACTAAGGTGGCTGACCACGACCAGCCACTGGATAACAGAAATGACCGTCTTGCGGCTCTGTGGATGCCAATCCCTTTCTTGTGATATATTATTCGTGCACCTGTATGTTCCAAGGTCGCGTTGTCCGCAGTTGGTATGCATGATTCGCACATACCGTCTGATCGATCGTTTGTAATATCAGATTCTGCCAATAGCACCGCGATGAAAGCGTTCGTCACACTTAGCTAGTAAGGCTAAGCTGCGAGTGACTTACCTAGATGCAGCCCTCGCATGATACGTGGCTCGCCTGGTGCTCGGCCTCGCGCCTCGATCGCACAAATTCGGATTCTGACAAGTTGTGAGACAGACCAAGTCACCAGTTGCCAGAAAGGCCGTGCCCACTTCTATGATTCGGTCTCTGTATTAATAGTTCGCCCGGGACCTGAGTTTGTGGCACAAGGCTGGCCAGCCATGCGATTGTGATCTGGAGTTCACCAAGATGTTCGCTGCTGGGTGCCCAGGGTTATCGAGAACTACCCGCATATCGAGTTATCATTTCCCAATACTCGTGGAATCTGCAGGTCGCATCCAGTGAGTTGTGAATGCCTTGTTTGGAACAAATCATATCACCAATGACGTGACGAATCATTGACGATCCTAGTGAGCCGGTTCCTGGTCAACCAGAAGACATCAGAACATGACGACTTGTAAATGAATCATGCATAATGAATGTGTCTGCGTTGCTACATTTGATGAGAAATTGAAGGAGGGAACGAAGTGAGACTCTGGCAATAGACAATTCCTAAAGCTCAGGGCTGTGGCCTTACCGGTAGCAGCGACTAACGTCTTGGCAGAGTAGGGAGGTGTAAAGTAAAGATACAGAACAAGACCCCGATCATGCAGCGATGGATAGTCTGCTTCTGCCTTCAGGGTCTGAGAACACTTTGTGGTAAGAACGAGCAACGAAATAGAAAGAATGAAGAACTTAGCCAGGATGGAACCACGGTGCGCAGAAGAGCCCTCTTGTCAGAGTTCAGCAACTCGGTCCAGTCGAGGGTTCGGCTCAGAGAGATAGTGATTCGCGACGAAGGGCGCATACGCAGGTGTCGAGGAATAAAGGTTTTTCGAGCTGCTCTTATCTTGTATAGTCGCAGCTGCCCTTTCTTCTCTTTCGTCCCGTATTCGCCAACCGATATCCCGGTCACACCTCGTGGACTACTTCCCTTCAGTCCTCCAACATAGCTTCCGCGCTCGACACCTCTCAACGGCCTATATCAGCCGCATACAGAGCTCGCTCACTGCCAAACACCTCCCATCACAACATATTACCACCATCGCCAATATGACAGTGATATGGGGCCTCAACCTCAGGGAGATGCAATGGGCCAAGTTCAAGTCCTCATACATGTTTGGCAATAGGGACTACCACCTCCGCCGCACAAAGTTCGGCATCTACCAAGGCGCCATGATCCTCACCGTCGTCTCGGAATCGCTCGGCACCGCAGCTCTATCCGGTCCATCTGCCTCGCACTGCTCAATGACACAGCCCACTGACAGCCCCAGACTACGCCGCCAAGCAGGCCTTCGTTGCCCAGCACTCCCCCGGCACCACCGTGCACAACAACACATTCGTCGGCATCGCCGCGTACAACATCCTCGTCGGCATATTCGTCGCCACCGTCTTCGGCGCCGCCTTCTTCTTCGACCTCTTCTGGCCTGCGCGCGCTGAGTCGCGCGCCGTCAAGACCGCGTGGCGCGCCTGCTCTGTCTGCGCCTGCCTGCTCACCCTGTCCTGCGTGCTGGTGTACACGTACATCGTGGCGACGAGGAGCGCGTACGTGACGGGCACGGGTGCTGCGAGTGCGGAGCGGCAGATGGCGGCAGATGGCGGGAGTCCGTTGAGGTACGCTGACAACGGGCGGGCGGTTGCAAGCGTGGTGTTCTTGTGGCCGGGTATGGTGTTTACGTTTGTGAGCACGTGGGTGCTGTGGCGGTCGCTGGCGCATGGTGATCGGTTTGGCCCGATGAGTTCGCATGCGAGAAAGGAAGAGGGTGCTGAGAAGTTGCCGGTGGGCCTTGATGGCGCTGTGGAGATGCTGGCTCAGCCGCCGCCGACACATGCGGTTCCTGACGCGGACGCGCGTGTGTAGGATCGTGTGAGGTGTGGCATGGTGTTTCGTTTGTTGATTGTACGGGTACGCGTACACGGGAGATGATTATTCTGGGCTATTATTAGCGGCATACCCCAATACAGACACGGCGTTCTGGCATCTGAATTCTTCAAGTCAATGTGCCAGAGGAACCTGTTTACGTCTGGGCACCATTCTTACAATCAAGCTCCTTAGGAAAGTGTTATTTGATACAGGAAAGGCAAGGAAAGTATGGCGCTCAAGACGGGTATATCCACCGTCCAACCAGCACCGACACAAGGGACCAGGAAAAGGAACACAAAGAAAACCACCCGTGGACCAGACACGCAGCCAAACGCACAAGTCAGCAGCTCACGTCGGTCATGCCATCGTACACCTCACTCGTCATCATCATCCTTCTCCCCCGGCTTCTCCACACTCTGCATCTCCACACTCCCCGTCTCCTCCCCCTCCCGATCCCGCGTCGTAAGCCTGTACTTGCCGCCCTCCCACAGATCCTTGAACGTCAGTTCCTTCGTTCTGCCGAGGGACTCGATATCCCCGATGCGCTCGAGTGTCGCGTCGAGGAAGCGCTCGAACCCAGGCTCGGCGCACAGCTCGTTGAAGGCGCGCTGCATGGGGACCGAGTCTGCACGGACCATGGCGCGGGAGTCGATGGCGAAGATGGAGAGCTCGTGGTGGCGCCGGATGAAGTCGGAGCGCGTCATTATGAAGCGCGCGCGGTGCAGGGGTAGCTCGGGCAGGATGTGGCCGCGCTCTGGGTCGTAGGTGCTGGACATTTCTGTGGAGCGGTGGTAGAGCGCGTTTGCGAGCACCATGGCTGTGGACTGGGGCGGGTCAGTTTCAGTTGTGAAGAGGGTGGGATACTGCCGGAGGGAGTTGTGGCGAGACCTACGGCGTACTTTTGCTGGTCCATGACGTCGTCGTCCATTTCCTCGCCGAGGATGGCGCAGTTGTTGAGGAACCAGATCTTCTCCATTTCGCAGATGTGGTCGCACTTTGCGAGCATGTCCTCGGACTTTGCGACGCGGTTGAGGAACGTGAGACGGCCGCCTATCTTGTCGTACACCTCCTCGAGCACGCCGGTGGCTGTGCGCTCGTTCCAGTACTTCATGCGGTAGTTGCGCAGCGCCTGCATGGCGCGGTCCTTGGTCAAGTCCTTGATCTGGTGCACCTCCATGCGCGTTGCGTACTGCTTGAGCCGCTCAAAGACCCAGTACTTGTCCGAGTTGATGATGACGGTGGCGAGGTTCGAGGCAGCCCATTGCTCGGCGCGTTGCTGGATGAGCTCGAGGAGATCGCGGCCGTCTTCGTCGTCGCGGATCAGGTGGGCTTGGTTGATGATCAGGACGAGGGGGCGGTTTTTCTTTGCGCGGCGGCGCAAAGCCACTTTTTCCAGCTTGTTGAATGCTCGCTCAATGTCGAGGATGGCGCCGGCGTCGCGAGGACCGCGGATGGAGAACAGCGAGCCGATGTTGTCTTCGTGGTATTCAAAGTCGAGGCAGCGTCCGAGACGGACGCGGAAGACCTCCATGTCTGCGTGTGCTTCCATCATGGAGCAGCCCTCGCCGTTGACCTTGGACATGGCGTCGATGAGCATGGAGCTCTTTCCCGTGCCTTTCTCGCCGAGGAGCAGATGGTAGCGGCCTTTGATCTCACCGCTGATGATCTTGTTGATCTGCTCCTGCTCCTCACGTGGGATCCACCGGTCATAGTCGTCTCCGCCGCTCTCGACCTCATGTCTGGAAGGATCTTGTGGAATCTCTTTGCCGTTTGCAGCGAGCTCGAGCACGGGATCGCCTTCGCGGAAAGCGTTCTCCATCTTCTCGAGCACGTTCCACTTGTAGTACCTGGTATACGTGATACCAACACACGCCAAGATGAAGATGCTGGCTCCGGTGGTCGCAGCCGCTTCAAACATCTTGAAGGCTGTGCCCTTCCACCTCTCTTTCCGTGCTTCTCTCGCATCTTCCTCCTGGCTGTCAGTGGCATCGTCGACGGGATTGGGAGCATCATTGCCCGGGGTCGGGGGTCCCGACTGGCCAGTCAGAAAACGCGGGAGCTGGTGCTGGATCCCCACACCGCCAGCCTGCTGGAACCTGTGCGAGAAGGGCGCCTGCTTCGTGGCGATCTGGGACCGCGCAATCACGCTCCTCCATACGGGTCGCCGCATTAACATTATGGCGCGCCGGCCCGGTCAGAACACGCGTCGCGGGGCGGCCGTCTGCAGGCAGTCTAGACGCGCAATTGACTAGGAAAGAGAGAAAACGAAATGAGCGGCTGCAACGACGTGTGCACGGCGATGGAGTGGGCACTGCTTGGATGGAGCATGGAGAGCAGTGTGGACATGGCGACGCGTGCCATCTGGCCAGTGCGGCAGTGCCGGCCAAGGCTGCTACTGGTAGGCGGACGGGAAGAGCACCGCATGCGAGCTGCTCACGGTGCTTTCACTACATACCGCGACCGTGGTGTTGCAGAGAACTGGCACAACAGACCCAGACGAAGGCGGCCGCCCAAGATTCCTGCCCATGCAGCCTGGCGGAGCATCTGCTGATGGGCGCGGTTACTCGGCAAGACCCCGGTCTGAGTCTGGGACCGGGGAGACTGGACGGACTACTGCCAAACGAGCCCGTTACGGCAAGTACTGGAGTGTCATGGGCGGGCGGCCGTCGGGGTGGCTGCATGCTTGGCGGGAACAATAGCCGCGATCGAACTTTTTTCAGCTGGCGTACGCGGAGGGGAACAGCTCGACCACATCGCATTCCATCTCTCGAGGGCGTCATTGTACTTTGGTGCGCTCCTCCTGTATATTATCCTGGCCATCTCCATCCGTTCCTTCCCTTCTGCAGCCGTTCGTTGGCCGAGTAGGAAGTAATTGCCGCTGTCGAGGCCCCGCTGCGTGTGAAATATGTCTGACGCGACCAAGCCTGGTGAGCCCCCCACACGGCGCAGACAGACAGGATCGAGTGCCGCAGTCACGCAGTCGACTGTGCCTTGGCCATGGCTGACCACACCCCCCCAGAGGCTGCCGCCGCGCCCGTCGCGGACGCCAACACCAACGGCCATGTCGCGCCCGCCGCCGACGACGAGGGAGCCGGCGGCGTCTTCCAGATCACCGTGAAGCTGCCGCACGCGCCCTTTGAGACGGCCATGACCATCAGCACGGCCGAGCAGGTGCAGGACCTGCGGCAGAGCATCGTCGAGATGCCGCACACGTTCCAGTACAGCTGCTTCCACCTGGAGCACGCGGGCGCCCGCATCAACGACTACGTCGAGCTGAGCGAGGTCGAGGGGCTCGCGCCGGGCTCGGAGCTCACGCTGGTCGAGGACGCGTACACGGAGAAGGAGGCGCGCCTGCACGTCATCCGCGTGCGCGAGCTGATTGGCGCCGCAGGCGACCGCACCGACGCCCTGCACGGCATCCTGGCCGGCCTGTCGCTGCACGACACAGTGGGCCCGCCGCCGCAGTCGGGGTCGCCGCAGCAGGACGGCAGTGTGGAGGCCTCGCCGCTGGCCGACTACGACTTCCAGGCCGGCGGCGCGGTGCAGAAGCTGCTGCCGCCCGTCCAGGCGCCCGCGCCCCGCACGATCCGCTCCATGGCGGTGTCGCCGTGGAACCCGCCGCCGTACCACCTGCGCTCCAAGGGCCACCTGCTGTACCTGGTCGTCAACACCAACGAGAACGAGCAGCACCACATCACGGCCCACGTCTCGGGCTTCTACGTCAACAAGTCGTCCAACGCCAGCTTCGACCCGGCCCCGCGCGACGCCCCCAAGGCTCGCCACGCGCACTCGCTGCTGACGCTGCTCGAGGCCCTCTCGCCCTCGTTTGCCGACTCGTTCCAGCAGCTGCTCGACCACAACGCGAAGAAGGAGCTGCTCACCATCTTCCAGCTGTCCAACGCCATCCCCGCGAACCCCTGGCTGGTCCCCGCGCCCACCTCTGCCCTCACCACACACCAGCCCGACCTCGCCCGCACGCAGGAGAGCTACCTGATCTCTGGCGTCGAGAGCACCGAGACGCTGCGCGACTGGAACGAGGAGTTCCAGTCGACGCGTGAGATGCCCAAGGAGGCCGTCCACGACCGCGTCTTCCGCGAGCGCCTCACCTCGAAGCTCTTTGCCGACTACAACGATGCCGCCACGCGCGGCGCCATGCTCGTGGCCCGCGGCGAGATTGCGCCGCTGAACCCCACGGAAGCCAAGGACGCCCAGATTTTTGTCTACAACAACATCTTCTACTCCTTTGGCGCGGACGGTGTCGGTACTTTCGGCACCGAGGGCGGTGACGAGGCTGCTCGCGTGGCTGTGGGCAAGGATGTTTTTGGTGTGCGCGCTGTCAACAACCTGGATATTCCCAACCTCTTCACCTCTGGGACCGTCGTGGTCGACTACCTCGGAAAGCGTATCGTGGGCCAGAGCATTGTTCCCGGTATCTTCAAGCAGCGCGACCCCGGAGAGCACCAGATCGACTACGGTGCGGTCGAGGGCAAGGAGATTGTTGCCGACGACAAGTCGTTCATTCCTCTGTTTGAGCAGCTGTCCAAGGCGCTGCGCGTCAAGAAGCACCCCGTCTGGGACAAGGACAACGTCAGGCACGAGCTGGAAGGCAGTGTTGAGACCAAGGGTCTCATCGGCACCGACGGCCGCCGCTACGCCCTCGACCTCTACCGCCTGACTCCCCTCGACGTTGCCTGGATCGAGGCTCACTGGAGCGAGCCGGCCAAGGACGGCGAGGCCAAGTCGTCCGACAAGGACTACCCCCACCGCATGGCCACTCTCCGCCCGGAGCTCGTCGAGTCATACGGCCGCCTGAAGCTCCGCGAGTACGTCAAGAACGAGCTGGAGAAGAAGAAGGGCGCCAACAAGGAGGAGACACCGGCAGCGAACAAGGCCGAGAAGGACGAGTCATCTTCAGAGGAGGAATCTTCGGAAGAGGAGTCTTCGGAGGAGGACGAGTCATCCGAGGACGACGAGGGCGAGAAGACTGAGAAGAAAAAGGCCGACAAGAAGGTTGCCAAGAGCGAGAAGAAGGCGGACGGCGGGGCTGAGAAGAAGGCGGACGGCGGGGCTGAGAAGAAGGCGGAAGAGCAGGATCGCGTCGACATCTCCGGCTTCAACTTTGCTCTCAACCCTGACGTCTTCTCGGGCCAGAACCCCCAGTCCGAGGAGGACAAGGCCGAGTGGGCCAAGGACGAGGCCGAGGTTCGCGCTGCTTGCGAGCACCTGCAGTCCGAGGTCCTGCCCCGTCTCATCCAGGAGCTCAAGGACGGCGAGGTTGGCTTCCCCATGGACGGCCAGTCTCTCAGCGCCCTTCTCCACAAGCGTGGTGTCAACATCCGCTACCTGGGAAAGATGGCCGAGCTTGCGGACAAGCCCGACCCTCGACTTCAGGCATTGAAGCGCCTCGTCGTCCAGGAGATGATTGCTCGCGGATTCAAACACTTGGCCAACTCCAAGCTCCGCACCATCCCCGCTCCTTTCGCCTCTGCGTGCGTCGCACACCTTCTCAACTGCTTGCTCGGCGCCGAGGCCAATTCCAAGCCTGTCGCTGAGTCTGACAGCAGCCTCAAGGCTATCTATCCTGAGGCTGACTTTAGCTTCGAGCAGCTCACTCCTGAGAGCTTGAAGAAGGAGGTCGTCGCGCAGGTCGCTCTCCGCTACCGCTACAACCTCAACGCCCTTGGCGGCAACTGGGTCGAGACCGGCAAGGAGCTGCAGCTCTTCCGTGAGGTTTCGCTCAAGCTTGGTCTCCAGCTGGAGAGCAAAAAGTACGCCTTCACCAAGGACGCTCTCGAGAGTGCTCCCGCTGCCAAGGCTACTCCTGCTCCCCAGACCAACGGCAACTCGACCTCGGGCAAGAAGAAGAACAAGAGCAAGCAGGCTTCGCCGCCTCGCACCGAGAGCCCGGCTCCTGCTCGCACAGCGCAGACCTTCCACGCCGACGATGTCCTGAACATTGTCCCCGTCATCAAGGAGGCTTCGCCCAAGAGCTTGTTGGCCGAGGAAGCCCTCGAGGCGGGTCGCATGTCTGTTGCTCAGGACCAGAAGGAGCTCGGCCAGGAGCTGCTCCTCGAGTCTCTGCAGCTGCACGAGCAAATCTACGGCGTGCTACACCCCGAGGTCGCTCGTGCTTACCACACTTTGTCCAATCTGCTGTTCAACCTCGAGGACAAGGCCTCGGCTCTCGAGCTGGCCCACAAGGCCGTCATCGTCTCGGAGCGCACTCTCGGTGTTGACCACGCTGACACCGTTCTCGCCTACCTGAACCTGGGTCTCTTCGAGCACGCCGCGGGTAACACCAAGGGCGCTCTTGTATATGTCCGCCACGCGCTTGAGCTGTGGAAGATCATCTACGGACCTGACCACCCCGACTCAATCACCACTCTCAACAACGCTGCCGTCATGCTGCAGGCGATGAAGCAGTACCACGAGTCGCGCATCTGGTTCGAGGCCTCGCTCAAGATCTGCGAGGATGTTTCTGGCAAGAACTCGATCAATACCGCCACCCTGCTCTTCCAGACTGCTCAGTCGCTCGCCCTTGACAAGGACATGCGCGGCGCCGTCAACCGCATGCGCGAGTCGTACAACATCTTCAAGGACGTGCTCGGTGCCGAGGACCGCAACACCAAGGAGGCCGAGAGCTGGCTCGAGCAGCTCACCCAGAGCGCCGTCAGCCAGCAGAAGCAGCTCAACGACATTGCTGCCGGCCGCATCCGCCGCGTCCAGCTTACCGGCAGGAACCCTCTGCGCCCAGCTGCCGCCACACCGACAGTCAGCGAGCACGCCAACACGGTCGGCGGCCCTCAGACCCACCGCGGAACCGGCGGCGTTGACCAGCGCAGCATCGACGAGCTTCTCAAGTACATCGAGGGCGATGCGCAGAAGACACCGACCAAGAAGCGCGGACAGGCCAACCCTCGGAGGAGGGGTGGCAAGAACTAGACGTCTGCCGCACAAAAGTCACATTTGAACTCGTAACGGCCTTCCCACTGTAACACTATCGCGTTTTGTTTTATCGTGATCAAGGCACTTCGGCACTTGACACTCTGTTGCATCTGTTGGCTCACTGCGTTTAGCTTTGCATGACCGGATCAGGGAGTTGTGCGGTTCATACCGGCTGGTAATACTAGCCTCTTCTTGCCATCTAGAATAGGGAGGACGGGTATGACGGCGGCATGGTGATGAACTAGATGTACTCAATCAACGTCTCCTCTTCAGCCATGACTTCCTTGATGATCGTGATCAAAACAAAGGATGGCGCCCGCACTGACCACCCAACTCTGTGATGACCTCACACAAACAAACTTCGCTCGCGACAGCTTGCACCAGCCTCCCACAACACCTGCCCCACCACAGCCCACGCGGCGCATTTCCTTCAAATCCGTTTTCGCATCACTGCAATCGCGTAATACGCGCAAACCAACGCGCAATGGCAGACATCATCGATCGCGACGAGGCGACCGTGATCCCAGCGCGCGGGCCACGGCGGTCGCGCCTTCCTGGGCCGCTGAAAGTAGCCATCCTCTTTGTGGTGAACCTGGGCATCAATTCGCTGCTGTGGCAGGCCGCGTCCAACTTCCTGCCGCCTGAGCTCGGCTATGTCAGCAAGATCCCCACCGAGGACGACAAGTTCGCCCTGAACGGGCCGGTCGCGCGCCTCGCCATCAAGATCGCGACGCTCTATGGCACCTGGGCCGTTGGCTACGACTGTGAGCAGATGCCCATGTTTGCATGTGAACGCAGCTAACGCGCGCAGACTACGACGTCTCGGCCCTGACGCTCCTCACCAACATGCCCTACGCGTACCTGCTCTCGACGTACTACCAGGTCTCGACCCTCACCGTCGCAGCGCACATGAGCATCGAGGTCCTCTCCATCGCCATCCCGACCTATCTGCTGCGCTCCCGCGCGCCTGCCCACCGCCCGAATGTGCCCCTGCGCAACCGCTTCCTGCTCAACAGCGTGCAAGTCCAGTTCACCAACGCTCTGCTCGCCATCGCCGTCTACTCCGTCTTGATATGGGGCGGCATCCGCATTGGCCTGATCAACAGCTTCCTCGTCACCCACTTTGACATCCCCACGCTGGAAGCCGCGCACCTCGAGACGCCCCTCACGGTCGGCGCCAAGATCTTCACCGCGGGTTTCGCGGCCAAGGAGTTCCTGCTCAACCCGTCCATTGCCGCTCAGGTGGCGTCCGGCCAGGCCACGCCCGTTGCCAACTTCGACGCGAGCACGGCGGATCTGCAGGCGCATCTGCGACACAACTTCTGGTACTTTGGCCGCCGCACCAGGACCCTGGTCCAGCAGACGTGGATCCTGTGCTTCTTCACGGTTGCGAACACAATCCAGCGCTGCATGACGCTCAATGGTGCCGAGTTCAACGGCGCTGCTGGGTATGCCGGTATGTGGGCGGTTGCCAATGCTGTGATTGCCGCGTGGTACGCCTGGGTTGGCGACACGAGCACTGACTACATTGTCAACTGAGCAGAGGCGTTGGAGAGTAAAGAAATGGCGATGGAGGCGAAGAGAAGGAGACGAGTCTTGGAGGAGTAGAGATAGAGACCAGGGAGAAGAATCGGGGAGAGGCGCGGCGTTCCGGCTCTGATGAACATGGCATTGGAGGCACGCTCAGATCTTGTACGCAGGTCTCTGAGACCGGACAGTACAAAGCACAAACGCAGGAGGACAGGTAGATACCATTTGTTTGCATATGACCACATAGTCCCATGAACCATCTAGTTCCAAAAACACCCGCTCTCGGCGCACCGCTGCACCTCGGCCCCAGATCGCCCGACACCTGAAGCTGAGCTACCCCACATCACCATCCCACCCGATACAAAGTACTTCTCCCTCGCATCCCAAACCCAGTCCACCACACACAATTCCCCCATCCACCGTCAAAGTCCTCGCCTGCACCGCTTACACACCACTCCGCCGTCCACCACCCTCCAGCTCCAGCGCAATGGCCGCAAACCAAGGACCCCGCCGTGTCGGACAGTGGCTGTATCTGCGCCCGGAATGCATCGACGAGTACAAGAAATGCCATGCTGCTGTGTGGCCTGCCGTGCTGGCGCAGATCAAGGATAGTAATGTGCACGATTGTAGGCCCCCCTCCTCATCACATTCTCAAATTCATTTCATCACTTTCTCAAATTCATTTCATCACTTTCTCAAATTCATTTCATATGCATGTGCATATTCAGAACCCACCTAACGCTCCACAGACAGCATATACCTCAGCACAACGCCGCGGCCAACGCTGTTCGCGAGCTTCAAGTACACGGGGACGGCGTTCGACGAGGATATGGCGCGTATGGCTGCGAATCCCGCGGTGCAGGAGTGGTGGCGCATGACGGATGGGATGCAGGAGAGTCCTGTGGAGGGCGCGGTCGGGTCGAAAGATGGGCCTGGGTGGTGGGGGCAGACTGAGGAGGTTTTTTATGTGGAGTAGTGCTCTGCAGATGATGTGGCATGGCATTGTATTGCATCTCCAAGGGTATGGTAGCAGGAAAACTATGTACATAGGATCTGAATGCGGTCAGACTAGATATCTGTATCCCTTCATCAGCCGCTGGCCCTCCTCGACGGTGGTGCCCTCGACTTGCGCCGTGCGCTCGGCGACGTCGCCGCGCGTCTCCCACGCCGTCTCGCCCGCGTCGAGCTTCTTGTTGAGCCGCTGCAGGATGACCTTGAAGATGTAGCACCCCACAATGGTGACGCCGAACATGGCCGTGACGATGCCGTAGGAGCCCCTGTAGCCGTTGTCCGGCAGGTTCCACACGTACGAGCCCGCGATGTTGCCGAGCTGGGAGAAAGCGTTGACCATGGCGATGGCGACGGCGCGCTTGGCAGGCGGTCGCGGGAACGACGACGATATCCACGAGTAGAAGACGATGAAGCCCGCGTACGCTGACGCCTGCAGGAACAGCGCTATGTACCGCCCCGCCGTGTTCTCTGTCGACATGGAGATGACGAACCCTACGACGCCGAGGCAGATGGGGCCCACGATGTGCCAGAAGCGCTCCTGCGTGCGGTCCGCGTGCCACGCGTTGATCAGCGAGACGACACAGGAGAACGCCCACGGCGGCGCGGACATGAGCAGCGTGGTGATGTATCCGAAGCCCAGGGTGCGGGTGAGCGTGGGGCTGCATGTGGAGTTAGCCTGCATCTTGCACATTGCTTGGGATTGCACTTACAAGAAGGCATTGAAGGACAGACCGACGACGTAGGCGGTGAAGGTCAGCATCAGGACGTAGATCTTGGCGTCCTTGACGGCCATGATGAGACCGGCGAAGACGGACTCCTCGGCGCTGTCCTCGTCTGCTTCTCCGACATCCTCGGTCATGCGCAGGACGGCGACGGCGCGCTCCTCCTCGGTGAAGCCGCGCGTGTTGTGGGGCAGATCGGGCAGGATGAAGAGCGCGGCGATGGCGATGACCATTGTGGCCGCGCCTTCGATCCAGTACAGCCATCTCCAGGCGCGGTGGCCGAGGACGCCCTCCATGTTCGACAGCACGGCGGCGCCAACGAGCGAGGAGAAGGCGTTGGAGATGAGGTTACCGCAGAAGAGGATGGCGTTGCGGAGGGTGAGTTCGCGGCGCGTGTACCACTTGGACAGGATCAGGAGAGCACCGGGCAGGAAGGCAGCCTCGACGAAACCAATGCAGAAGCGGATTGCGACCATGCCGCCGAAGCTGTTCACGTTGCCGGAGAGAGTTGAGATCATGCCCCATAGGAGCATGACGAAGGCGATGTAGATGGAAGGGCGGGGAATGAGGTTGATGATCATCTCGAGGGCTGTTAAACACTGACATGCTCGCGGTGGTGATGGAACTTACATTGGAGGGAACCTGCATCAGAATATACCCGACGTACAGAATGGACAAACACGTCGCGTACTGCGTGTTGTCGATGCCGAGATCTTCCTGCAGACCACCCAGACGCGCAGCAGCAATGTTGTTGCGGTCCAGGTAGTTCATGATGTAGATCAAGACGAACAGCGAGCAGCGCGCGTCAAGCTTGCGCTTCAGCTTCTTCTCGACCGCGATTCTCCTCTCTGGGCTCAGGCTGGCGGCAATGCCACCGTGGGCCGACTTGGGCGCCATCTCGTGGCTCTGGGCGTCCATCTCGATATCTTTCTTGATGTCGGCCATTGTCGCAACCGAAACGAAAGAGTGCGACCGACTTGGAGCGTCAAATGGGTCTTCCACTTGCCTCCGTCTAGGGATCGTCCAGCTCTTATACCTACTCTGACCCGCGCGCCTGCCTCCGTGCCCATGTGCCGACCCCAGTGCGCAGCAATGCGGGCCTCCATGTTGTTACCACACCTACCCCACGCCTCCATACACGGTTACATCACCCGTCCTGCGCTGGGCAGAATTTTCCCAAGTCGTGACAGCCAAGCTCGGCACACGCCTATGAAACAGCGCGTCCGATGCCTGTTTGGGTGAGGTGCAAGATGCGGGGAACTCGAGCGTCAACGGCGCCGCTGATCTCCTGAATACGCTCGCTTGGCTGTTGAACAATTGGTCTTGGCTGTTCGTCTCGAGGCTGCTTCTATTGCTGGACGCATGCATTGCGAGATGGCTGCAGAGGACAGGATGCGACTTGGGAGCGGCCAGCGCAGTCGCCGCGGTGTTTGGGCTGCTGCTGTCTTCCCACCGCTGCGATGCAATGCGCTGACAACGCACCGGCAGGTTTCCGAGCTCAACAGTAGTCTGTCTCGAAGACTTGTTGAGCCGCATGCGAGCAGAGCCGCTAGCTTAAGAAGACCCGCCTTGCTGCCGCGGGTAAAGATCGGCACGACAGAGCGAGTGCGAAAAAGGGTTGGGTTTAGGCGTGTGGAGTTACATTCATCCTTTGCACTTGCGGCTCTGCGCTAGATCCACTTTCTATTGGGAGGCGAGGTGCCATGGGGACTCTGAGTGCAAACAAGACCGCACCATAGGGGCCGTTGAATGGAAGTGAAGTGAAGTGAAGTGAATTGAAGTGAATTGAATTGAAGTCAATTGAAGTGAATTGAAGTGAATTGAAGTGAATTGAAGTGAATTGAAAAACGTCCTGCAGAAGCAAGTGCACTCACCGAGGCACGACACAGGATGCTTCCATCTCTCGCACGCCACACTAAGCGCGTCAAGCAACGCCATCGGCTCGACGCGTGCGGCTCTTCAGCTCGCGGCATCTCAGCGGCGTCTGCTCGCGTGACCCCCACGCTACTCCAAGCTCCAGGATATCACCGCGGCTCGCTGCAATGGTGTGTGGAGAAGTGAAAAAAACCGGGAAAAGCGCATGTACCCCGTCCTTGGCGGATGCTCGATCGTTGGCTTTACGGTTGTACGTGCGTTTGGATGCGGGGATACTCTTGTACCTAGCCCTTTGTGCGTGTGAAGGAGGTAGGCAACAAGTAGACATGGCATTGCATGGAGTAGCATACCTCTACGTCTTCGTCGCGCACAATCTATCCGGACTCGGTGCTGTCTGCACTGCTGCGAAGCGATGCGGGGATTACTGTAATGTTGAGCTGTTGCGCACTGAGACTTTTATGCTATAGACAATGTTTCCTTCCTACAGGCGAGCCATCCACCCCACCAACTTTGATCACCTTTAGAGAGTGAATCAACTATGCCTCCACCCCAACAAGCCCGATTACGCTCATCTGAAGCTGATATACAGCTCACTATTACCTCTTAATAGACGCTAAATGAAGACTGAGAGAGCTGCTATTCACACTTTCAATGTCCCTTCAATGACGCGACGCGACCAACGCGCCGGCAGGCCTGCCCAACGCAATTGTTAGCCTAACTTGGAGAAGCTCACTCAGCTAGAGGATGACGTAGTTGACAGATGTATACTTGACTTGGATCTACGTGGATTTGCGCCTACGCATACTGCCATACGTGATATAGCTAATAAACTACCGGCTCTATGCAGCGCTTGTCTAGTTGGCGTCTACTGGCCGCGCAACTTTGTCAAGCGTACAGACAGTCTGACGACGCGTTTTAATCGAGCGTACGATAGGCAGCGAGCTCTATGCAAGGATCTAACCCTGATCAGGGGCTGGTTTGAGCTTGTAGAGGAGACAAAGGCCAAGTATAGCATCTGCGATAACGACGTCTACAACTTTGATGAGGCTAGGTTTATGATGGGCAAGATCACAACTTGGCTTGTTGTCACAGGGTTAGAAAGGAGAGGCAGGCCAAAGGCTATCCAGCCAGGCACTTGCGAGTGGGTGACGTTGATTGCTGCGATTAACGCAGCTGGCTGGTTGACCCTACTATTCCTCATCTTTGCTGGCTAGTGTCACCTGTCTGCCTGGTACAAGGAGGACGTCCCACGCGACTAGGCACCTGCAGCTAGTGACAATAGCTAGACAAACAACAAGCTAGGAGTTAGGTGGCTAAAGCACTTTGACAAGTATATAGAGACTTGTGTTGTGGGTGCGCATTGCCTGCTTATCCTTGACAGCCATAAGCGCGCGTACAGCTGTGGGGTTGAGAGTCTTATCCACCACAACATTAACCACATCACTAAGCTTGAGTTCCTGCCAGTGTTCAAGGCAGTGTTTAGTCAATTGTTCACATCAACTAACATCTGCTCAGCCTTTTGAGGAGCAGGCCTTGTGTCTCATTAACTAGACGCTGTTCTGTCAAAGCTAGATGTGCAGCTGCGTACGCCTACTCTAGCTGCTCTGCCAGAAGCCGTCTGGGAGGCTCGTACGCCGAGCAACGTGCGCGAGCTTGAGGCTCAATCATTGCTGATACGTGATCGCGTCCGGCAGCATAAGAGCTCATCACCAGCCTCGATTATTGAGGCTATTGATCAGCTCAAGAAGGGAGCTGAGGTAGTGATGCTGTTAGCTGAGCTGACGCGCGTTCAGATTGCCAGCCTTGAGAGAGCTGATAAGGCAGCAACAACACGGAGGCAGCGCAGGAGGAAGCGGATTCAGAAGCAAGGAGTGTTAGCAAGGGAGCTGGCGAGGATGTAGTTGCGAGGATGTAGTTGCGAGGATGTAGTTGCGAGGATGTAGTTGCGAGGATGTAGTTGCGAGGATATGAGGCTGACCAACAGCTTGCCTGTGAGAAGCGTCAGGAAGGAGAGCAATCAGGCCTTAGCCGCCGGGCTCTCGCGCGCTGCAGGAGGTGCAGGGAGACTGGCCACAACTCACGTACTTGCAAAGTAGACAGCTAAGATACTGCTCAATCTACTCTATTAGTATCTATATATTAATGACGTTGTCGAGTTGCGCAGCTTCAAAGGCGATCAAAGCTGGTGGGGTGGACGGCTCTCCTGTAAGGACGGCTCGCTTATAAAACACGTTGGGTTAGATGGGGTGGATGTTCTTGTCATTGTTATTTCCAGGCACTTGCGTGTGCAGAAACCACAAGGCCCGGAGCAGCGGGCAGAATCAATACACGGCGTTGTCCAGGAAGAAGCAGACGCGTGTGAGGTGGGCAGACGCGTGTGAGGCGAGTAAACTCGTGTGAGGTGGGCAGACGCGTGTGAGGCGAGTAAACTCGTGTGAGGCGGGCAGACGCGTGTGAGGCGGGCAGACGCGTGTGAGGCGGGCAAACGCGTGCTTTGAGAATTCCTACATCTATTGCAGTAGCAGCGCGGACCTCACAGCACCATGTTCTCCACAGTGCCAACAGGCCGCTCGGTGATGGCAATACAACCGTCGACAATACTCCTGCGCGCATCCTCGGAACTCACATTCTGCCCGCCGAGATACAGAAGCCACACCAAGCGACCGACACGCGGATCCGCGACCTCGCCCAGGAGCGCAGGGGCGCCCATCTTCTCCCCACCCCCGGTCTGCAGCACAGGCTGGTACAGAGCGCGCAGGGTGCCGGATTTGTCGCGCGTGAGGAGGATAACGGAGCCCTTGGGCGCCTTTCCCTTTGCGGCAAACACGGCCTTGAAGTCCTTCATCGCGCGCCCGAAGCTCTCGTCGGCAAACTCGGACTCGGCGACGGGCGCGGGGAGCGCGACGGCTCCGCTCTCCGCGGCCTGCTGGCGCCGCATCTGCGCGTGCCGCTGCGCGACCTCGTCGGTGCGCGAGGCGATGCCCCGCATCCACCCGTCCTGGAGGTGCTTGAAGTCGGTGCCGCGGCACGGGACGACGCGGAGCGCCATGTCGACTGCGCCCGGGCCGTCGCGGGCCAGGATGGCGTCCCAGATGAGGGTGCTGCGCTCGGGGTGCACGAGGGCGGCGCGCAGGGCCTCCTTCTCGCCGGGGATGAGGGCCGAGGCCGAGGGGTTGACCGTGTTGATCAGGTGGTTCTGCAGCGCCGACAGGTCGGCCGTCTTGACGTACAGGCCCACGACGTAGACCTGCACGCGCAGGAAGGAGACCTTGCGGATGCCGAGGCCGAGCAGCTGGTAGGCCGCCTCGCTGGCGCGGCCGTCCGGGGAGACGTGCGGCAGCGTGATGGTGCGCGGGAAGTAGGGGACGTACGAGGTGCCCGTCTCGACGAGCTCGATGGCGTCGGCGTCGGTGGCCTGGGGGTTCTCGGCGTCGGGCGGGGCGGCGATGAGCTTGTCGCCGGCTGCGACGACGACCTTTTTGCCCTGGAACTCGTCGGCGGCTTTGCGCGGGCTGTCCGTCTTGGTGGGCGGGCCGAGCACCATGTCGATGATGCCTCTGCTCTTGTCGGTGTCGTGGGCGGCGGCGGCGTCGTGGGCGTCGGGCTCGAGGTCCGGCATGTCCCACAGCCGCACCAGGAAGATGGGGGCGATCATGGAGAGGGCTGCGCCGAGGGCGAGCCAGTTGCGCCGCTTCTTGAGACGGGCGATTTCCAGGGCATTCGCGCGGTGTGTCGAGACGGTGTCGAGCTCGGGTCGCAGCCCTCGCCCGGGCAGAGGCCGACCGTGTGCCTGTCGGAGGATGGCGTCCGTGTCATTGCGGGATTGGTGCGAGGCGGGGCGCGAGCGTGTCGGGGCGCGCAGGCACTGGAGGACTGGCCGTCGGGCAAGACGTGCGGACATGACGGGCGCATTCGGTGGTGTGCTGGTGTGGCCGGGGTGAGGTGGACGAGAGCGATGAAGCGATGAAGCGATGAAGCGATGATGTCGATGCCAAGTCTCGGTCACTTGCATGTTCGTCGCGTCGCGTCTCCCCAGCCCTACGGCAATACAACCCACGGCCGCGCCATCCACCCCGCGCCACGCCCCCCGCGCCACGCCCACCGCGCAAAATGCCGCCGAGGGTCAGTCGCAGGACGGTCGTAGGTACAATGTGAGACGATGCACTCAACGAAGCTCACGCAGCCAGCCCGTCGACCATGGCACGCCCGCCGACCATGGCACGCCCGCGCCCACGCCCACGCAGACACTGACACAGCGCCGACGACAGGCCGAGACGCCCGACGACGTAGACATGGAAGAGCCGCAGAGCGGCGGCAGCGGTAGCGTAGAGCAGCTGGCCAAGAGCTTGGTGCGGTATGCGCTGTCCTGCGAGCTTGCACGCAAGCCCATCAAGCGGCAGGACGTCAACGAGAGAGGTGCGCGCACGGTCGCTGGTTAGCTGTACGGCACTGACTGCGGCAGTGCTCGGGTCGCATGCCCGGCTGTTCAAGACGGTGCTGGACCAGGCCAACAGCGAGCTCACGGACGTGTTTGGCATGCAGTTCGCCGAGCTGCCCAGGGGCGACAAGGTGACGGCGCGACAGAAGCGCGGTGCGTGTGTTGCAGTCGCGCAGTGGGCCGTCGGCTGACGATATACAGCGGCCGCCGGGGCAGACTCGCAGAGCAGAGCCAGCGGCATGTGGGTGCTGCAGACGACCGTGCCTGCGCAGTACAGACTGGCGCCGGCGATTGGACCAGCGCGGCGCGCCGACGGAGCGGAAGACGACGCAGCCGCCGCCTACGTCGGGCTCTACACCATGGTCATCGCGCTCGTCACCATTGGCGGCGGGCGGCTGCCCGAGGGCAAGCTCGACCGCGCGCTGCGACGCATGAACGCGGAGCAGACGACGCCCGTCGGCACCAAGGACGCGACGCTCGCGCTCATGGTCAGGGACGGGTACATTGTCAAGGTCAGAGAGGCGGTGGGCGGCGACGAGACGGTCGACTACATGGTGGGCCCGCGCGGCAAGGTCGAGGTGGGCGCCGAGGGGTTCGCGCAGCTCATCCGGGCCATGTACGGCGACGACGGCGACGTCGGCGACGTCGAGGGGAAGATTAAGCGCACGCTCGACGTGGCTGGGACGACGGCGTGACCTGCCATGATGCCGACCGACGACGAGCGATGAGAATATGAATGCGAATATGATTATGAATATGGATATGAATATGATTATGAATATGGATGCGAATATGATCATGAATGCGAATATGATCATGAATGCGAATATGAATGCGAATGTGAATAACTTATGAATGCGAATATGAATATGAATGCGAATATGAACAACTATGAATGAGAATGAGAATATGAATGCGACCATTGCATGCCAACGCGACCATTGCATGTCAACCACCGGGATCAGCAGCGCAGTCGGCGGCGACAGACTCCAGAGCGACCGCTGGCGGTGCAAGGACGAGGAGGCTGCATCGCCTCCCCCCAGCATGCCGGCTGACAAATACGCACTGCTTGTGCACGCCGTGCGAGGGAGCGCTGAGCACGACTGAGCAGCGTGCACACGAACAAGATGCCCGGGCGTGGCAGGCCTGCAGAGCAACCCGCCCCTCTCGTCGGCCGCGCCAAGTAGTGCCATCGCAGCCAGCGGCCACCCGCGCGCTGCGCTTTTTCCTTCGCCCGTTGTCGCCTGCCTGCGTCTCGGCTCCCAGTTCGCAGCTCGCAGCTCTCCGCTCTCCTCTCTCGCCTCGCTCTCCGACCTGGCCACGCCGCCATGAGCACGCCCCCGCGCCTGTAAGCGACGACGACGAGCAGCACCCGCCGCGACCATGAGCGCCACGAGCAGCAGCATCAACGCCCTCCTCAACCACGACGCCGCTGCGCCCGCCCACACCACCCAGCCCACAGCGTGCGAGGCCGCCCCGACGACCACGGCCGACGCGGCCGACGCCGCCGACGCCCTCACCGCGCTGGCGACCCTGGGCAGCGGGCAGCAGTACGCCCCAACGCCGACGCCGACGCCGACGCCGCCGCCGACGGCCAGCAGCCTCGGGAGCCAGCTCGACCGCCCCGACCTCGACGCCGACGCCCGCAAGGCCATTGACGCCGACACTCGCAAGGCCATTGACGCCGACGTCCGCAAGGACACTGACGCCGACGTCCGCAAGGACACTGACGCCGACACCCGCAAGGACATTGACGCCGACACCCGCAAGGCCATCGACGCCGCCAAAGCGAGCGACCTGGGCCTGCGCGCCAAGCGCCCTGCGAGCGTCGCTGAGAGCGGACCGTCGCCCACCGAGTCCAGGGCCGCGCCCGTCGCGTCCAAGAAGCGACCCGCGCCGGGCTCGGTCCTCAAGAAGAAGGGCACCGCCAAGACCACCAAGACGGCGAACAAGAAGCGCCGCATCGACGACGACGACGACGCCACAGCCCGCTCCGTCACCCCGACGTTGCGTGCCGCCGCCGCCGCCAAGCCCCCCAAGAAGGGCTCGCACGCCGGCACGCCCGCGCTGCAGTCGTCGCCCGCACCCGACGACGCCGACGCGCACGACGCCGACGATGGCGACTCGTCCGAGGACCACAACCTCTACTGCATCTGCAAGAAGCCCGACAACCACAAGTGGATGATTGGCTGCGACGGCGGCTGCGACGACTGGTTCCACGGCGACTGCGTCGACATGAAGCAGGCCGACGAGCACCTCGTCGACCGCTTCATCTGCCCGCTGTGCGAAGACGCCGGCAGGGGCCACACCACCTGGAAGCCCATGTGCAGACGCGACGGGTGTCGGAAGCCCGCGCGCCTCGCCAAGGACCGCGAGAGCAAGTACTGCTGCGACGAGTGTGGCGTCCTCTTCATGCAGGAGCAGCTGCAGCGCACAGCAGGCGCCAAGCCCCCACACGGCGCCAAAGACCGCCCGAAGAAGAAGAGCAAGGTGGTGCGGGCCGGCGACGACGGCGGCGCCCGCAACGACGACCACGCCCGCCACGACGACCACGCCCGCCACGACGACGACGACGACGACGACGACGACGAGCCCACGCCCCTCGGCGGCGTCCTGCGCGCAAAGGACCTCAAAGCCCTCGTCGACGCCTCGCCCAACATCCAGGCCTTCCGCAACCTCGGCTCGGGCGTCTTCTCGCCGCCGCACACGGCGTCGCCGACGCGGCCCGACTTTTCCACCAGCCCAGACGACGTCGCCCTGACCGCCGCCGAAACCGAGCGCCTCACCGCGCTGCACAGGGAAAAGTCGCAGCTCAACGACCGTCTGCAGGTCCTCAAGGACCGCGAGAAGTTTGTCAGCATGGCCAAGGAGCAGGCCGCCCGCGTCGCCGACCGCGAGAACCTCAAGCCCAAGGACTTTTGCGGCTACGAGCCGCGCCTCTCCTGGTCCGACGCAGAGTTCCTGCTGTGGCGCCACAGCACCCACGGCCGCGCCGCCTTTGAATTCTCCACCCTCGCGCCCACGGCCGACCAGCTCGCCTCGCTGGCCCCGTCCGACGCCGCAGCCGTCGACCGGGCCCCGACAGAGTCGGTCTGTCTGCGGAAGCGCTGCACCAAGCACCCGCAGTGGCAGAAGCTCAACCTGCAGGACGCCCGCTTCGAGGAGCTCGAGGTCGTCGAGGCCCTGCGCGAGTGCGAAAAAGAGGAGCGCAGCGTGCGCGAGCGCGCCCGCCGGCGCAACGCAAAGGACACCATGGCCCGCGAGCTCACCGCTGCCGAGGGCGCCAAGGACGTCCGCAACCGCGACGGCTGGGTCGAGCTCGTTGCGTCGTAGAGGGGGGATTGAGAGGGGTTGGATGACTCGAAATGTATCGTCACATTGTCGCATTGTCACATTGTCGCATTGTCACATTGTCGCATTGTCACATTGTCACATTGTCACATTGCCACATTGCCACATTGTCACATTGCCACATTGCCACATTGTCACATTGTCAAATCGTCACATTGTCACATTGTCAAATCGTCACATCATCACATCATCACATCATCACATCATCACATCATCACATCGTCACATCATCACATCGTCACATCGTCACATCGTCACGTCGTCGACTCGATGGGCGTCCAAGGCGGATCAAAAGCGGCCGTCTGCATGTATTCAGCAATGCAGTGTACTATTATTCATACTTCACCATCGCCTACTTACTCACTGACTCTCACTACACTACACACGCCACTGCGACCTCGGGCATGAGGAATGCCCTTCTCATCGCTACCGTCTGAAGTGAAGAGCAGCGTGCTCGTTTGATCCTTGTCGAGTGATGTCACGGTCCCCGACTTTGTCACGCATCTTCCGCCCCCCGTCTCCTCTTCGACACGCAGCATTGCAGTCTGCGGCGTCGTCGACGCCGCTACCACCTTGAAGCAGTGAAATCTCAACCAAGTGGAGACTATCGACACTGGATACTGCGATGCTCGCGTTGACGGACATTTTGTGTTGACAGACATTTGGTTGACAGACATTGTGTTGACAGACATTGTGTTGACAGACATTGTGTTGACAGACATTGTGTTGACAGACATTGTGTTGACAGATATTTTGTTGACAGACACTTTGTCAACAGACATTTCGTGTTGACGGACATTTAGTTGACAGACACTTTGTCGAGTACGCCGAGCATGGTCCCTATCTACATGGGGCTCCCTCGCACAACCGAAAGGTCGCTCTCAGCCAAGATCCGCCGGTCAATCAAGGCCTCGCGTCCAAGCACATGGACTACCCAGAGCGTCATGTCCTAAAAGCGCGCTTCCTCCAGGTGCTGAAGCAAGAGGCCGTTCGAGCCAAGAGGCCGTTCGAGCCAAGGAGCTCGATCAACGCCTCCTTGTTCTCGCATTCGGCCATGGACACGAAGAGACCAAGCGTATCTGGATTGGCGACGAGCTCCTTTCCATGGAAGAGTTCCAGCAAGCTGTCGGCGCTGACGTGAAGACGATCCTGTTCCGCACAGCGTGTCACTCCGGTGGCTGGGTCGTGCGGCAGAATCTCAACAGGACGGTCCTTGCCGTAGCAGGACCGCAACGGCTCAGCCCGTCCTGGAATGCTAGCGAGTCCATCACCCGCCGCTGTGGTAGCATGTGCGCTTCCGCTTTTTCCAGAGCTCGGGAAGTCGAGGTCGGCGCCTCAGCCCCGTCTCCGTGGACCGGTCCAACATGTCTGAAGCTCGCTAAAGACGTTTACGAAGCGTTGCTCACGACGGACAGAATGGCGAAGAAACACGACATGCGCCTCGCCGCGCAGGGTGACAACTGGGTTGCCGCGTGGCCAGCCGTGAGCGCATTTTCCACGGTCGACTTCCAGGCTCGCTACCACAAGCTGGATGTCTATGCGTCCACGGCATTAGCTCCTTGGACCGCGACCCTCTCAGTCCCAACGGCTCAGACTCGGACGATTCGGACGTCAGTTCGGCACGCATGCAGCAGCAGTCTCGTCTGAAGAAGCAAGCCAAATTCCATCTAGCAAGCAAGCCAAATTCCATCTAGCAAGCTACCCCGGAGCCGACAACGAAGCCCACAACACCGGAGCACACTTGAACATCCACACTTGAACATCCACACTTGAACATCTGCACTTGAACATCTGCACTTGAACATCCGCTTCAACATCCGCTTCAACATCCGCTTCAACATCCGCTTCAACATCCGCACTTCAACATCCGCACTTCAACATCCGAACATCTGCACTTCAACATCCGCGCTCTGGTCAACGATCATCCAGGCACGAGCCACGCGGAACGTACAGACGTCGAGCAGCTCCTGACATACCGCCTGTCCCTCTCCGCGCTGGCCACGTCGCTACCTGGCTGCTGGCGTCGCCTACGCAGCCGCCAGTTCAGACCTGAACGCACCTACACTTGATGCGGCAATCAAGGGAATCGAAGCAGGCATGACTATCTTCAGCAATACTCGAGTTCCGTACTGGCTTTCTCCGCAGCGTACAAAGCAAACGTCGAGGCCGCGAGGCAATGTTCTGGCATCGTAACACTCCAAAGCGATAATCATGCAAGGACAGGCACTCTGGAAATCAGTGGCTGTGTTCTTCTTCGCCGCGTTGATCAGAACGTCAATCTATCGATAGCTGCCACAAGTGATCCACTAGGAGGCGGTAGTCGAGGCGCGGTCGAAACCGAAATCGTCGACTAGACTGGCCTTGTCTTCGATGTTTGTACCGAGCGAGATGGGCGGACGACTTGAGCCCCAGGAGAGGAGGTGAGGGGGCGGATTTCCCTCCGATTCCAGCGTGTCCAAATCGAAGTACTTCAAACCCGAGGTACAGTGTACAGCAGTGGGTAGCGGCAAGGAAGAGTCATTGTGAAGATATCGTATAGCAGCACTAGCAAACGTGCTAGAAAGCAAGTCTGTCAGTATTACTACAGCACTAGACTAGAATACGTAACACTACTACACAAAGTAGTACTCTTGCAAATTATAGAAATACTACAGACTATACAGCTACGTAGTCATACAGTTCTAGGACGCTATAACATGCACCCGTCCAAAGCCAGCGTAGCCATCACAACACAACCCAATCCAACACAGCACAACACAACACAGCACAACACAACACAGCACAACACAACACAGCACAACACAGCCCAACCCAGCACAACACAACACAGCACAACACAGCACAACACAGCCCAACCCAACCCAACCCAACACAACACAGCACAACACAGCACAACACAGCACAACACAGCCCAACCCAACACAACCCAACAC
Source organism: Didymella exigua CBS 183.55 (assembly GCF_010094145.1). NCBI lineage: Eukaryota > Fungi > Ascomycota > Dothideomycetes > Pleosporales > Didymellaceae > Didymella > Didymella exigua. The sequence goes on from NW_022984817.1 coordinate 221,008, forward strand.
AGCACAACACAACCCAACACAACACAGCACAACACAACACAACCCAACCCAACCCAACACAACACAGCACAACACAAAGAATGCGTTTTCAATCGTAGTATTCACACTGCTCCGAGTCTAATCGTACAATACATACAAGCGCTTGCAACGATAAAGCGTATACTACAGGCTATGGTTTGGAGTGGGAAGACGGGAAGATGGCCGTGCGAGGCGTAAGGACAAAGGAAATCTACCGACGCTGTTTGGTCGCTGATATGCGATTTACTGTCCATGCGTACGTGGTTCAACGCTGACTTCATTCCACGCTCTGTTCGCGTCACTACACGTGATGCCTCGGGCTCTCCAGCGCCTTGAACACGGCCGGCGCAGGCGGCACAAGCGGGCCCTTCGTCCCCGTCTCACCCTTGGGCTCCATCAGCCCCGGCGCCTTGCCGAACTCGCCGGAGAAGTACTTGTGGAAATCCTGCGGGTCCTCAAAGGGCCGCTTGCCCAGAAGACGAATCATGTCCTCGCGGCCCAGCATCTCCTTCTTCAGCAGCTCCTCGGCGACGAGGCCGACTTCGTGCTTCTTCTCCTCGAGCAGGTCGCGGCACTGCGTGTACGCCTCGTCGACGATGCGCTTCACCTCTGCGTCGATGTTCTTGGCCGTCTCCTCGGAGAAGGGCTTCTGGAATTGCGACTGCTGGTTGTCGTCGTCGAAGTAGATGTAGCCGATTTTCTTCGTCATGCCCCACTTGGTCACCATGGCGGTGGCCATCTGTGTCACCTTACGGAAGTCGTCCGACGCCCCCGACGTCACCGTGTCGAAGTGCAGCTCCTCGCTCACCCGCCCGCCGAGCGTCATGGCCATGCGGTCCATAAGCTGATGCACGTTCATCAGGTACGTGTCGCCGGCGGGCAGGTACTGGGCGTAGCCGAGCGCGCCCTGGCCGCGGGGGATGATGGAGACCTTGAGCAGCGGGTCGGCGTACTTGAAGTACCAGCCGCAGATTGCGTGGCCGGCTTCGTGGTAGGCGACCGTCTTCTTCTCCTCGGGCTTGAGGACGAGGGATTTCTTCTCGAGACCGCCAATGACGCGCTCAATGGCCTGTTCGAAGTGGACCATTGTCACTGTGTCGGCCGAGTAGCGTGCGGCTGGGACTATTAGCTGTGGCTGTGACGAAGAGAGGCTGAGACTTACCGATCAACGCGGCTTCGTTGACGCAGTTGGCAATGTCTGCACCGGAGAAGCCGGGCGTGAGAGCTGCCAACCTACCCTTGAGGAACTCAATGTCCTCCTTTGTGATGATCTTCTTCAGATGCACGCCGAAGATCTGGCCTCGGCCGTCCATGGTGGGGCGGTCGATGTTGATGTGTCTGTCGAAACGGCCGGGACGCATCAGCGCCTGGTCGAGGACGTCCGGTCGGTTGGTACCGGCGAGGACGACGACCTGCTCTGTTGTGTTGAAGCCGTCCATCTCTGTCAGGATCTGGTTGAGTGTCGCCTCGCGCTCGTCGTTGCCGCCACCGAAGTTCTGCTTTGAGCGCGATCGGCCGATGGCGTCGATCTCGTCGATGAAGATGATGCACGGTGTGCTCTTGCGGGCGTTGGCAAACAGGTCGCGCACTCGCGACGCACCGACACCGACGAACATCTCAACGAACTCGGAACCGCTCACGCTGAAGAACGGCACGCCAGACTCGCCCGCTGTGGCCTTGGCCAGCAGTGTCTTACCCGTGCCCGGGGGACCGGAGAGGACAGCGCCGCGGGGGATCTTTGCACCGAGCTTCTGGAACCGTCCGGGGTCCTTGAGGAACGACACAAACTCCATAATCTCCTGCTTGGCCTCGTCCATGCCAGCAACGTCGGCAAACTTGACCTTGATGTCTGTCTCGTGATTGAACTTCTTCGCGCGGCTCTTGCCCATACCGAAGACGCCGCCACCGCCACCGCCACCGCCGCCGGCGCGCCGCGTGAAGTAGAACAGCGAGCCGAGGAGCAGAATGGTTGGGCCAAAGGACAGGAAGGTGCCGAACCACGAGATCTCGCTCGAGTAGGCGACAGGGATGCGCTCGGAGCTGGGGATACCGAGTTCGTACTGGGCGTCGTCCATCTTGCGCTCAAAGGCCTCGACTGAACCGATGGTGAAGTAGTAGTAGAAGTTGGCGTTGACGGACGGCGAGTCGGGGTACATGCCGGCGACGGCCTCGCGGTGCAGGTGGACCTTTGCCTTGTTGTTGTTCAGGATGACAATCTTCTCGACCAGGCCCTTGTCAAGGAAGGTGGTGCGGAACTCCTGCCAGGTGATCTCCTTGGTGTTCTCGCTGGGGATGAACATGCGGTAGGTGATCCAGGCCAGGAAGGCCGAGACGAGCAGCGTGTTGGTGTCCAAGCCGCCCATGGGGCTGGGGGCGCCGTCCTTCTTGCCGTCCTTCTTGCTGTCCTTCTGGCTCTGGGGCCCCGGGTCGTGGGCGCCGGCCTTCTGCTGCGACTCGTCCGTCTTGAACTGCTGCTGCTCGGCGGCGCGGCGGGCCATGCTGCTGGTCATGCGCGAGATCTTGGCGGCGGTGGCGAGGTCGAGCTTCTCGCCGCGGGCCAGCTTGTCCATCTCCTCGCGCAGCTCGGGCGGGATGCCGGTGCGCTTGATCTCCTCCATGGCGTCCTTGACCGCCTTCTGCTGCGCCTTGGGCACGCCCATGGACACAAACGAGACCAGCTGATCGAGCATCTTCTCCTCCTCGGGCGTCAGCTTCGACGTCTTGTCGGGAGCGTAGTCTTTTTTCTCGTCAGTGGTCTCATCCCTCTGCTCCTCATTCTTCTCCTCCTTCCTCTTCTCCTCCTCCTTCTTCCCCTCCTCCTTCTTGGGCTCCTCGGGGCCCGTCGCAAACCGCCGGGCGCGCTGCTGTGCGTAGAGACATTGCGGCACGGGCACCCGCCGCCTTAGTGTGAAGGGTGCGCGGGGTGTGCATGTGGATGAGGAGCGGGCGAGACGCGCGAGCTGGCCGGGCGAGCGGCGCAGAAGCGTCGACATGGTGGTGGGCGGGCGCGGCGGACGCGCGGGAGGCAGATGTGCGGAGTGGCGGGCGGGCGTGGGAGCGGGCGGGTCGTGGGTTGGGGCGCCTGCACAGTCCTACCATGCACTGCTGTAGTGCAGTATAAGAAATCGGTGTCGTCGTGCTGCGCGGTGTGGCGGGCGCGTGATGGCGAGCGAACTCTGCCGATGGATGACAGCACAAGTCGTGACGCCGTTGAAGCTGTGACTAAGCCAATTGAGCCGTGACTCGGCCGCCTGGGCGCCACCAGCAACGCCAACACACGTGCTCGAGATGACACTTTGGCAGTGGCAGACGCTTGGACATGTTCACACAGGATTTGCAGTCACGAGGGAAAGACTGCTTTTGCTACAGTCAGCGGTGCAGTAGACGACGTTGAACAATGGACATTATCTCCGTGGCAGTGTGTTCCAGACGGGGCGTCGTGGTCGGTGCTTTCAAGACCTGTACATGTCAATGCTTCCAAAATGCGGACCGGCTTGTGTTGCGCAGCAGAGCAAGAGGACGACAGTGTGACTGCAAGGAGGTTGATGTACAATCTATTCGTCGACCCGAATCAGGAATTCTCGTGCCAAGCAGCGCCCGACATCCACTCTTCTACGTATACATGTCGCTCTTCATCAGAACCCCTACTCCGAGTCGCTGAACTCAGCACGGCCGTGCTTGGAGTTGAGGTACTCGTTCCTGCATCCGTTAGCCCCGTCTGATCTCACCGCCCCCTTCGAGCTCCTGCACTTACCTCTCAATCGCCCACTCCATGGTGGCGTAGCCCGCAATGAGCGGGGGGATGAAGTACAGCACCTGGTTCCGCGAGCGGCGCACGACATTCCAGAAACCCTTGCCGATGAACGTCGCCATGGGGCGCTGCCTGTTGGGGCTGAGCGAGTACGTGACTATGCCCTTGCCGGGTCGGCCGCCGCCCTCATAGGGGTTGCCCCAGGAGCCAATGTGCCATCTGTGGACCGTCAGCGTGCTGTCCAGTTGACCGCTGCAGTGCGTGCCGGGTGTGCGGTGTTTTGCGCCATGACGGGTGTGGAGGGAGAGTGCGATTGCGCGCGCGCGGGGAGGACGTACGTGGCCTTGACCTTTGCGTTGGGATCGGAGCCGCCGCCAGCCATTGTGAGATGTGTGTGCGGGTGGTGGGAGGTGCGGTTGGGGTGGTGGGTTGACGTTGAGGAGAGCTCACGCTGGTTAGCTGTGGTGTTCGGGAATCGCGAAAACGCCAAGGCCTCTCAATTGGCGCCGGTCTGATTGGCTGCGCGGCTGCAACACAGCGAGTCAACGGGACACAGATTCACGATGCTTGGAAAGACGGAGACATGATAGCAGTTTGACGGAGATGCATTGTCGTCACTATGAAATACGCTGTTCGACCCCAGGACCGGCTGTGGTCGTGTCGCGTGCGCGTATCCAGCACGCGGCCGTCCTAGATTGTGCGGAGCAGCACCACCAAGAACACAATGATGATCAGTGCAAAGGGCAGCATCATGCGCGCGCTCTCGAAGTTGCCCTGCTCGATCGCCTGGTTGTTCGCCTCGATATCCACCTGGCTGTGCTGTGGCCGCTGTCCAGCGGGCCACAGCTGGCCATACCGGTTGCCGGGCGCCGACTCATACAGCTCGCCTTCTGGCGATTTGAACGTGGTGACCTGTGTATCCGCGTCGTAGCCGATCCGCTGGAAGCCCTCGGGGAGGCGAGAGGAGTCCTGGGAAACGCCTCAGCGAGCTGTGCAGACCATGGCACTGTACGTCATGCGAGACGTCTGCATGTGTTGTGGAGACTGTAGGAGGTCACTTACATCGTCATTGTCCTTGTACGCCATCGCGGAAGCTGTGTGTAGTGATCGTGAGTATTGGAGGTGGTCAGTCTGCAATCAGGCCAAAGGCAACAGTACGAGCGTGAATGCTGTACGACAATCGATTGTATACAAAGTATGATGCGGGGTAGTCGTGTGAGTTTCAGACAGCAGTGAGCGTGATGAGCGTCTACACGAGCGTGGCAGTGCCGTTGCGAGCTTGTACCTGATTCAGCATCAATGCGCGAGGTCTGGGGCTGAGCGCTTGTTTCTTAGGGCATCCCGCATAGCCAAGGCGTCGAGGCCTCTCCTGTCACAAAACAGCAACGAACCTTCACGACCATTTCCACCACATGACATATTCTTGGGGTTTGGGACGAGACACGATGGAGAATGACTACAGGATCGCTAGATGATATGTGTTTACGAAAGTGACACAAGGCAGTCCCCGAATCAACACAGACGACTTGACGTCAAGAAAAGCAAGGGAGTATCGACCATGCCCTTTCCGGTATTGCTGAGATATTGTAGATCCAATGCATGTAAGTTTCTGTTCATACCGGAGTCCTTATAGCATGTAGATTCTTTTCAATGCCATATGGGCGCTTCCGCGATGCACGCTCCCGTTGAGCGGTTGTTCAACGTGCCTTCACTGCAGCGTGCCTACGAGAAAAGCAAACAAACACTTGACCTGTGCATGCGTCCTGCTCCATACAAAAAACTTCTTCGCCTTCAGACCGTTGACAGTCTTGACTCCACCCAACCCCAGTACGATGCGGCTCCTCGATCTACCAGCAGAAATATTCGACCAGATCATCCACGCCTTCGTCATCAAGGTTGGATATGTCGCCGCTGCTCGAGCGTGATACGTCTGTAGTGAGTACACTCCACAATTCGGCGAGCACGTCTGACCAATGAGTAGCAACCTTCGCAAGAGGCATCGAAGACGACCTATTTCGAAAGCAGCCTCTCGTGAAATCCCACAAGCGCATGGTCATATAGCGCAGTGGAAAATGACAGCGGCTACTAGGCATGAACATGTCAGCGATACTGACTAGGATGAATCCCAAGTCTGTTCCCAACGATTACCTGTTCCGCTACATGGATGCTGCAGCCGACTATCTCATGAGATTCTTAGAGGATCAGACCCAGAAACAGCAGGATACCTACCGTTGCGCTGTAGGACAGGCGATCTGCCTCATACGCACAAGTGAGCGTGTCATATCTTGCCTCTGGAGCGATCTGTCCGGGCTCACGCTGGCCGACACAGCAAATCTGGAGGGATCTGATCCCGAGCAACTACTGGCTGCAGCGGCGGCCGTGGGCTGTAGCAGTGCTGTGCGCCATCTCCTTCCCACTCTCACACATCCAATTCAGACGAGTTGGACAATGGGGCGACCACTGACGGCTGCAGCCATCAACGATCAACTCGGCACAGCAGATTTACTGTACAAACTCCCTACTGTCCACACAACGAACGAATCCTACCTCTGGGCTACCATAGAATCGTGCATGGGCATAGAAAACGATGACTTTATCCCACAACTCCTCAAGTGGCTACAGACCGCGAGCGATATCTGTCCAGACGCTCGGCAAAAGCGAGAACTTCGCCTGTATGCCATAGAGACTGGAGCTGTTGAAGTGCTTCGGACCGTCGACACTCTCGGGGCCGTGTCTGCCAACTGCGGGCTCTACAGCTCCGACTTCCAAACCGCATGCGTACACGGACAGACAGAAACTATCAAGTACTTCACCGAGGCCGACATAAGCGCGCATCCTCGCTGGAAGAGGAAGCGAATCACTTGTTTGACCCACGGACTACGTGTTACTGCTGGCTATGGCTGGTTTGTGGCTGCACGGTATCTCGTGTCCAAGGACGCCGACGTGAACGGTCAGTACGACGTGCAGGGTCTGTACGTCGGTACCGCTCTTGATGCAGCGGTCTACCACAATCGCCTTGACATGGTGGAGCTGTTGCTTGACAGCGGCACTCGTGTGCATGTCGACGAAGAGAGCTCGTACGGCGAGTACACGCTATCTACAGCTCGTGAGCAAGGCAGCGAGATGGCCAGGCTGATCAGCGCAGCGGTCGGGCAGAAGTGGGGCAGAGAGTCTCAGGAGGGAAGGAGGATGCATGGTTCACGGGCTGACGATGACGATGATGCGCTGACTGATAACATGCGAGACTTGTATTTGCGGGGCTGACAGTAGAGCTGGTGAGCACCCCTGAGTAGTGCCTGTAGTCTGAAGATAGCCCAATCCCTGAAAGCAGCACTACACAGATCACGTATAGACCTCAGGCTTATGTGTAACCTTCGAATAATGCACTGAGATCGCGTGGCAAAAGCACCAGTGACAGTGATGTAAAAATTGCTTCGACGAAAATCGACATGTTCTAGGTCTTACTGTCTAATGTGGAAATCGGTCAAGTTATTAACATGACGGAGGTACAGCATACTTGCATCGTCACCGCACGTCAAGATAAGGTAGCCACCAAGACGCCTTGGTTTTGATGCTAAGTGCTGCACCTCCACGCAGCTGTGCCGCTTTACCGCGATGCTTCGCACAACCAACTTGTTCACGAGGCATTATGTACCAAACTCAAGCTAATTCGCTCTGTGACTCTTACTGAGATCGCCTGGCAGCTTTGATGAAGCAGCGCGCTGCTCTTGTAGGCCGAGGCCCTTCTTTGTTGGTATGGGGAGCCGCCTGCAGCAGCGATGATGCTATCCACAGTGGACCGCGAATCCGGGGATGAGAGGCCCACAGCGTACGACGATTGCTGCACTGCAGCCTCACTGTGATAAGGGCTTTCGGGATGTCGAATGGTGATGCAACTCGTGGAACAGGCAGGCCGGTCAATCGCGGTGCTAAAACAAGTTTTATTTGCTGCTTTCAAGATTGTGAAATGAGCAGGTGGTGCTTGCTCGGAGCGCCACGTTGAAGCAGCCACAGCGATTCTTTCTGCTCTTGGCCAAACAGCAAGAATGCGCCGCGACCAGCTTCCACCAATGCAAGCGCTCAGTCACCATGACATGAGCAGCTCACACGCATCATTGCGACGATCAACTCCACTGCCCACTTCTTTCGCATTCGACACTGGACAGCACAGAGAAGAGTCACCAAACAGAGTCCAGATCACTGCTGCGCCTCACCAACGCCACTGCTTGCGTGATCCTAGCGCGCCAGCGTCATAGGCCAGCCTGTTGATTGGAACCAAGCCGGCATAAGCCTGCCGAGACCACAGATAAGGAGTTACCGCCGCCTCACTTCGAGGCTTGTTCACCTCAGGTACTCTTCGTGCACTTTCGCACACCCACAGCTCACGCAACTCGCAACACCACATCAACCGATGGGAGAACCCGACGATCCTTCTTTACCGCGCAGTGTCAAGTCCAAGACTGCTGCTGCACTTGGCTTCGGGCGCAACAAGGACAACAACCAGCCTGTCCTCCCCACGGCCAACAGCCACATTTCCCCCACGCGTGCTGGCTCCAACACCAGCACCCTCAACAACGAGAAGCGCGACGCAACCCACCACAATGCAGACGGTGAACTCAATACCCAGGGAGATGGAGCTTCGTCTCCCGCCCTAGAGGCTGCTCCCAAGGAGCCGCTCGTCACCCGCATGAAGAACGGCTCGATTCGCTTCCTCCTCCACACCAAAAATGCCTTGACACACAGCTGGATCAACGTTCTGCTCGTGTTCGTACCTCTCGGTATCGTCGTCAAGGTCATCGGCCTCAAGGCCGAGATTGTTTTCTCCATGAACGCCATTGCCATTATTCCACTTGCTGGTCTTTTGGCGCACGCGACCGAAGTCGTCGCTGAGCGTGTTGGAGACACCCTTGGTGCACTGCTCAACGTTTCATTTGGAAATGCTGTTGAGCTTATCTTGTTCATCATCCTGCTTGCTTCGAACCAGATCGAGGTTGTCCAGGCTTCGTTGCTGGGATCCATCCTCGCAAACTTGCTGCTTATCCTTGGCATGGCCTTCCTGCTTGGAGGTCTCAAATACCAGGAACAGGTCTACAACAGCACAGTCACCCAGATGAGCGGTGTCATGCTTGCCTTGGCCGTCATGAGCTTGCTTCTGCCCACTGCATTCCACGCTGCATTTTCAGACAACGCCATTGCTGACCACGAGACACTCTATGTCAGCCGCGGCACCAGTGTCATCTTGTTGCTCGTCTACGGTCTCTACCTGCTCTTCCAGCTGAAGAGTCATCGCTACTTGTACGCCAGCACTCCTCAGCATATCATCGACGAGGAATCGCATCCTGGTGTTCTTGCGGGCGCCTTCGACTCTTCTAGCTCCTCATCGTCAAGCAGCTCTAGCTCTGACGACAGCGATGGCTCTTCGCACTCTTCCGGCACCCTCCAGCGCAAGGCAAAGCGTATGGTACGCAAGCTCCGCCGCAAGTCCAGTGCCAGTTCCAAGGATGGCCTGTCTGCCTTGGCTGGCGTCGAGGGCTCCCAGAAGGGAAGCGTTGACAGGAACGCCAGCACTGGCAGCTCGGCCCCGCGTCAATTCGACGAACCCATCATGAGCGGCGACGAGGCCGACGATGACGTCAACGCACCTCGCGTTCGTGACTTCGAAGTCGCTTCGCATGCCTCCGTCGCCCACACTAAGCGCGAAAAGCGTAAGCATAAGAGCAAGAGGAAGCATCGCCGCGAGGAAGCGACCGTCGAAGAGAACGGAGCGGAGCCACAGCCCAAGCCTAAGGTTGTCTTTTCCACGGAGGTGCAGCAGGGTGATGCTGCACCGGTCACCGGACGCCGACCTTACCGACCTGCTCTGCCTTCGCTGCTCTCCAACAACGTCTTCTCGAACCCACAGAACCTGGCTCCGGTTGGCGGACCTGCACCCAACATTCGTATGGCCGCCCCAAGGGACCTGCGCCGTACCAGGTCTCTTCCTGAGCACATGGATCGTACACAGTCGCAATACAGCACTAATAATGCCAATGCACCCGCCCCCCTTCAGCAAGCCGCCATCGTCCACGACGAAGACGATGAACATCACCCGGACATGTCCATCAAGGCTGCCATTTTCATGTTGCTCATCAGCACTGGTCTCGTTGCCATCTGCGCTGACTTTATGAGCGATGCTATCGAGCCCATGGTCGAGACTTCAGGTATCAGCCAGGCCTTCATCGGTCTCATCATCCTGCCAATCGTTGGTAATGCTGCTGAGCACGTTACTGCTGTCTCTGTCGCCATGAAGAACAAGGTCGATCTGGCAATCGGTATCGCCGTTGGCTCCTCAATCCAAATCGCCATCTTCATTACCCCTGTCATCGTCATCCTCGGCTGGATTATGGGCAAGCAGATGACCCTTTACTTCAACATTTTCGAGACTGTCGCGCTGTTTGTCACAGTTCTCGTTGTCAACTTCTTGGTGCTAGACGGCAGGAGTAACTATCTTGAGGGTAGTCTGCTCATCGCCGCCTACGTCATCATCGCTCTTTCGAGTTTCTTCTACCCTGACGGCTGCGATGCATCTGCTATTGGTGGTAACGAGACAGCTTGCACATCAAACACTGTCGCTCATGCTGCGCAGATGGTCAGACGTTTGGCCGGTTACTAGTTCAGCAATATCTCGGCTTCAAAAGCCTTGATGCTGGCTACGATGCACACGAACATCGACGATGCTGGCATCCAACTTGCACATTGCACGATTCAGGAGCTTGAGCAGGTGAAGTGCTCGCTCCGGTGATTACAATCACCCATGATTTACTGTCTTTCTCGAATACGGATATCATATCCAGTAGTTTATTAAGTATCACATCCGTGATAGAAATAATGAAGCACATCGTAATGCTCACAATCGTGACTAACTGCACTGTGATCGCGATGTATCTACCACGCCTAAAAGTCAGCCCCGCCCTAGCGACATATCCGGGGCTCCCGAAGCAGGAAGGTGGGAAGGACACATACACAATGACTAAGCCTACCCATGTAAGATGAGTTTTCGGGTGTGGACGCATGAATGCATAGAGGTTTTGCGAGATGTATGTGTGCGCCGTTGCCTGCTGCTGATGAGATGACTGCGAAGAAGGTTCGAACAGCTTGGGCCTATTCAGCCGGGACCGGAAGCGGATGAGTTAATTGATAAGGTTATTCACATTTCGGTAATTGTGGGCTGCTACAGAGTGGGAAGTCACAATTACAGACAAGTAGCCTGGTAATAGGAGACAACATGTAGAGCGCCCATTGAGCTTGTTTGATATTACTGCCTTTCTTCCTCGACTACACAACTACCGGCCTGTTACGAGTGTACCGGCCAGGTTGTCTTATAGCCGATGTTAATGACCTCCGGCAGCTGCAACGATCCCACTGCTCTTGCCTTGTCAGCTGGTGTGCTACCCGGCACCCATTTCATGAACTTTGCGAAAAACGTATCTCGTATGTCCTCGGGTCGCGCATTGTCCCACGCTTCTCTGTCGCCAAGTGGCAACGGCGCCACGGCGTTGAGGTGCGTACTGACGGTCTTTGCTAGTCGCCGGCCCTCAGGCGAGTCGAAGCCGCCTAGTGCTTGCCATGCAATATTGGTGGCGACGAAGCTGATGGTGTTGGACTTGTGTGCGCCTTCGCGCTTTGCGTGTTCCTTGAGCTCGAGACATTTAGCGATTGTTGTGGCGGCTTTGTTGCGCAGAGCGGTGTTTTGCGGCGAGGGCGCTAGAGAGTCGATGACCTGCAGGATGCAAATGTGGACAGTGTTGTATAGCATCAGCGCTGTGCCTGAGACGTGGTTCGCAACCCCTAATTCCTCGGCGAGTGGTGAGGGGGTCTTGTTGGGGTCTCTTTGAGAGGCGTTGAAACGTTCGTACAGAGGATAAACCTTCTTCAGATTGTCCAGTGCGTCCTGCACACGTCGGAGGAGCGGTTCGTACGCCCATAGCGGTGCTGTTCCATTCAGAATAGCGTCGCGCTCACCCATGAGCTTTGTGCAATCCGCCAGACAGGTGAAGATGTGGTGCTGCATGATCATGGGTTCAGTTGCGTCGGCTGGCGGCGGCGCGTTCCTCCATTCGTCTCGCGCATAGATTGACGGCCGAGATTCTGCAAGTGCACCTATGATGGACAGAATCCGCAGGCCTCGAAAGATGGTAGATGTGTCTCCGGTTGTATCTTTCGGCGGTCCACGCATAGCCATAATGGCCTCCAGACCTCGATGATGTTTGAAAAAGTTCTTCGGACCGGTCGGCAGGAAAATCTCAAGTAGCATGCAGGTCAACGCCGTGAGGATGGTTTCGTCAGTTGTCTGCAGTTCTGGTAGTGCTAAGTGCGTGTTGAGCTGCCGCAGAACCTCGCCATACAAAGAATACCCTTGCCGGGTGATCTGGTTCTGACGATGCTGTTTGCCAAAGAAAGTCACCGAGAGACTGAGCAAAGACTGTCTGAGAAGCTCAATTCCTGGGTCGTCAAAGTCTGGCGCGCCAACATAAACTTCGATCGTGTTGCAGGCCAGCTCAACGGGTCCTCCTCGCAGCAAGTTCTTGCGTGTATAAGCAAGACATATTGTCTCGTCGAAAGCCACGAATGAAAGCTGAGGTGGCGGGGTTGCAAGGATCACAGAACCTTCTGAAGAGGACTCGCTTTGAAAGTCGGTGTTCTGGCTAATCCATGTTACGTTCTTAGGACCGTCGCAGTCAAGACCGCGCTTCTTGCAGCGAAGACATGTTGGGCGCGTTTCGTCTGCGAGGATATCAACGCTGTCGTCATTGATGGCATTTGAGGATATACTGCGATGACTCACCACACTTGACGCGTCGTTTTCGACAATTCGAGCAGCCTTTTGATCGGCCACCTCTGCTCACCATGCTCAAGGCATCTGCAAAGTCGTGCTTAGGAGGGGGAGGGGGGGTGTCGGTCGATCGTTGGTGCACTACCGTTGAGCCGTGCAATTATCCGATGGCAGGACCTATCACAAAAATGAAATTGAGGTCCTCACTTTGATGTAACAGCTCCATCCTTTGACGGCGATGGTGGTTGTTGTACGCCAGAAATGGAAGATGTAGTGGTCAGTGGCTGAGATCGGCGACCGGACGAACGCAAAGGCCGACAGGCATTCAGGAATCTGCCTCGCAACTGCGCCGTCCAGACTTTTACTCCACCCGCTTCCATCTCCATCTTCATCTGCAAATGTTCGATCCAAAACTGACGACATGAAGATACCATAGCGGCCGAAGCGATGGTGAGGCTCTCGGGATAACGGCAGAGACGCCAAGGCCCAGCCTCCTTGTGTGATGTCAAAGTCTTCGGCTAACGCCAAAACACAGCGACAGGCCAGTAGCATCGACAGGTGAGCCTTACTCACCTGAACATGTAGCACGGAGGTTGCCTCGCTACGTCAGCCATGCTTATGAGGACTTAAAGGTAGTCCTCGCTACTTGACGATGCACAGCTTCACATTTTGCGACCCTATACATATTCGTTGCCTCCTCCACTACACGATCTCTGCTGCTGCGCAGCTTGCTTCATCTTCTCATCGATACCTTCCTTTGTCATCATGAGCACTATAGACCTTTGCACTGGTAACTTTGCCCTCGTGGATGCCGTTCCTGTGGCCTTCCAAAATAACAGAGGCGGATCGTATCACTCAATCGGCCCCATCTCCAATTTCACGGCCGCGATGCAAGGGTGTTGTGGGAGCCCGGTGGACATATTCGACGGCCGCGTGGCACCTTTCGGCTGCTACCACTATTGTGTCTTTGAGGGGAGCCAGGACGAGTGGAAACAAACGCGCGAATGTATTGATGATCGGGCCAAATTATCCAGAGATCGATTGGCGCAGCAGAACATTACTGGAAATGGATATATATCTGGTGGCCGATCCCCTGATCAAGTCAGTTCTGCTGGCACCAGTCTACCTCGGTCTGCAAAGGCGCGTGTTTGGTTCTGTCTGTTTCTTGGATTGACAACCATCGGATCGCAGGTGTGAATGAGGGACAAGCCGATATCATTCGTATCTTCTCGGACACACAGACTTATGTTCACAACTCATGTTCCGGGTCCCCCATACAGCAAAGCCACCTTCACTGTGCTTCATTGACGCATGCACTTATGGCCAGAGATGCTCTCACCGCAGTGGAAGCGACAGCTTCTTTGCCTTCACCTTGGTAGTGTCGAGTCCATCCCGCCCATAAAGACTAGAAAATCGTCTACCTCCACTACGTTTTTCGTCGAATCGCGGTTCCACACCACATCCCAGTCTATAGCTGAGACCGATACTACCAGAGTGGCCATGCTACTGCTCGATCTCCCGCCCGAGGTTTTCCAACGAGTCATTACCATCCATGTCTCCACTGTCGGCGTCGGCAATGCCGCCAAAGCCCGCGAGGCCTGCAGTAAGACCTCATTGGCAATTCAATCCAGTCTAATTTACTGTCAAAATCACTAAGCACGACTAGAAACGTTTCTTGCTTACATCAACGAGGAAATTTTCGCGCGACAACCACCCGGCGCCTTTGCTGCTCGAGTGCCAAACAAGCTGCTGAAGAGGAATCTTGCTCTGTTCTTGGAGTACAGGATGGTATCGCTATTTGGCGCTCCGACCTTTTGCCTACCCTCATTCGATAGGCCGCATATCACGTCCTGAACGTCACCAACAAAGTTACGACAATATCTGACCCAACAAGCTGCAGCCACTGATGGCCTCCCTGTGCTGCGAGCTCTACAGACTTACAGCTTCAGCTCTGAAGAGCAACACAGATTTCTTCTAGGTCTACTTAGAAACCCGGCACCGAGAGATGTGCTCTTGTTCTGTGTCAAAGCCCTTTGTCAAAACTGGATGCGAGTCCGTATCTCCATACATGATAAAGCACGGCCTTTGCTAGATATTACTGTTCGGCAAAACAATCTGCCGTTAGCGGAGGCCATCATCTCTGTTCAAGCTCACAATCCGAATGCACAACTCTCGGCGGGACTGAGTGCGCCATACCGCGAAGCTATTTTGCGCAAGAAACTCGCTATGGTACGTCTCTTTCCCCAACATAGTGTCAATCCGGAAGCATCGATCTATTCTACAACATGCGACACATTTGCCCGCCCGCCCACCAGCACTTGCGAATTGGCTCGCCCCGGGTCGAAGGTATATGCAGTCGTGAAGAAGGCGGTGGAGGACAAGATTGTCTCGCGCGGGGAGAATTACAATAAGCCTCGCTATTGCGTCTGGGGAGCGAAAAAGAACAGAAGGATGTTCTTGTGGCTTACACTTTCCACCCTCCCAAGCTCTGAGACGACCATATTCTCTCACGGTATTACGGTCATCTAGAGGACACACCCTAAAGCTTGCCCAGACTCTGCATCGAGCCGTTAAGCTCAGACTCGACCTCATTTTCCTTCAGTAGCCAAAAATGCACACTATCACATGATGCTGTCTTTTCTCCAAGCGTTTCATTGTAGTTCGGAAATCTAGGGTCATATACCGAAAGTTTTGCGATCATTTCTCTTCCCCTCCGAGAATTACTTGATCGGATCACAGCCTATAGGACAAATGGAAACCTTTAGAAAGGTAGCCCAAGGTACTATCATTGATGATCAACGAAAATAATGCATTCAGATTCCAGGCCTCTGGACTATTTCGTGGAATATTGCCTTTTTTCACACAGGAGCTAGCAGACTGGCCCACGACCTTTCATAGTCAGCACAATTCTGAATCTCGTTTTTCCTATCAAAGCCCCTGGTCCTGGATGCTGTTTTCGTTTCTAACTGCAACCCCTGTTATAGCAATTCACTGATGGGGGTGGCCAAGTATAGCTCGCCACCATCTCATGCAGGGGCGATCCGCTCTGCAAGGCTTCCTTTCATAGATGCGTAGTACTCAACGAGGTATTTCTTCATTCTGCACTCCAAGCATTGAAGAACGCGTTTAAAATGGAGTCAAAATTACCCTGCAGCACAAGATCATTTAACAGAGCGATCTGGTAATAGTTAAGAGAAGAGCAGGTAATAGAATATAAAGCATGCCTATTTCTTTATAAGCATAAGTCTGCTCAATGCTCATGTACAAAATATGCTAAAATTACACATGAGACCTATCCTTCTCCCGAGACGACGCAGTATCGTCAACAACAAAAATGGGTGGTGTCGCAATGGCCACGTCCTTATCGGGATCCTGTGTCTTCTTCTTGCGGAAGAGACCGCCAATAGCAGAGCAAGTCCTGCCAGTCCATCTGTAAGCAATAACAACCGGAGTTCCCGTAACGCGCGCAATGGCGGCGAACCAAGGATCAGGGAAGTATCTAATCGCAACAGCCCATGGAATACAGATGAACCCTGTGATGATCGAGATGGCCCACTGAGTGCCGTCGATACCTCCGGGCTTAATTTGGAAGGCGCGACCACCAACGAAGATGATCATGACTTGGAGACCGATGATGAGAAGAACGATGAAAGTGAAGAAGTGGTTGCGGTGGATACCCTCAAAGATGTTGAGCTTGTTATCGAGACGCCTGTTGTTGAAGATATTGAAGATTTGCATCCAGACGAAGCTGTTGAAGATGACGGTATCGAGCTCGAGCTTCTTCATGGGATCAGAGAGGTCGTAGCCGAGAATATCGCCACCGGCGAAGTAAAGAACGAAAATGACGGTGAGTTTGTAGATGTTCTGACCAGTGATCTGCTTCCACATCGTGGTGGTGATGAGTGGCTTGTCCCTGCCCTGAGGAGGGCGGTTGAGGATGCGCTCGGTAGGAGGATCGGTAGCAAGGGCGAGGGCAGCGAAGGTGTCCATGATCAAATTGACCCACAGGAGCTGGACTGCCTTGAGAGCAGGCTGCATCTGGTCGTCATAAACGGCGGTGACAAAAGCGAGCACAACCGCAGTGATGTTGACGGTGATCTGAAACTGAAGGAACTTCTGAACGGCGTCGTTCACAGCGCGTCCCCACATGAGCGCGGTGATGATGGATGCGAAGTTGTCATCCATAAGAATGATTGCGGATGCTTCTTTAGCGACCTCTGTACCTGAGATGCCCATGGAGAAACCAATGTTGGCAGCCTTCAAAGCAGGTGCGTCATTGGTACCATCGCCTGTGACAGCCACAATCTCATTGAGGGCCTTAAGGCGCATGACGAGAACACGTTTATCCTCGGGCGAAGAGCGAGCCAGAACCTGGAGACGAGGGATGACTTCGTCCATCTCAGCCTCCGAAAGGCGGCGGAACTCTGGGCCTTCCATGACAACGCCACCCTCAGTGTAGATGTTGCACTCCAAAGCAATGGCACGAGCGGTTTGCATATTGTCACCAGTGACCATGCGAACAGTAACGCCGGCGCCTTGAGCTTTGCGAACAGCCTCTGGCACACCTGGGCGAACCGGGTCTTGGATACCAACTATGCCGAAGAAGACGAGATCGCGGAGGATGGTCTCGAAGTCAACACTGCCAGTCTCAGTGGTGCCGGCATGTGCTGGGGGCCACTGAGTGTACTCCTGGTAAACAAGGCCGATGGTACGAAGGGACCTGTTGGCGAACTCGCTGATGGTGCTAAGCAAATCCTGGCGACCCTCCTCAGTAAGAGGTTGAGGCTCGAGTGTCTGGAAGTTGGCCTGCTCGGAGCACATGCGGAGAAGAATCTCGGAAGCACCCTTGACAACCATACGATAGCCGCCAGACCTGAGTTTGATGACTGCAGCCATACATTTCTTGCTCGAGTCGAAAGGCATCATGTGAATGACCTCCTCGTTGTCGCGGGTCTCGGGCAGAGAGATAAGACCAAGGTGATCCTTAGCAAGCTGCAGCAGAGCGGTCTCAGTCTTGGATCCCACAAACACCTGTCTGCCCTCCTCTTCGCCCTCAAAGGCAGTCGAGTTGACGGCAATGGACTGGACGAGAAGTTCCTTGGCGGCAGGGTTAACATCGGATGCCCAAGACGCGACAGTGGTAATTGCCTCGGAGTCTGACTGTGCAAAGCTGGCGGAACCAAACTTGCCCGCCACAACTGTCATCTTGTTGGTAGTGAGAGTTCCAGTCTTGTCGGAGCAGATGGCGGTTGCGTTGCCCATAGTTTCACACGCTCGTAAAACACGAACGAGATTGTTCTCCTTCAGCATCCTTGTAGTCGCGAAAGCCAAGGCGAGTGTGACGGCAAGAGGAAGACCTTCGGGAACAGCAACAACAATGATGGTGACTGCGACGATCAAGATATCCATAAATGCAGAACCCTTCGCGGCTGGTAGGCGGTTGTCGCCGGGCAGACCACCAATGAAGCGGAAGAGTAGGATGAAGAAGAGAACACCCGCAGCAGCGCTACCAATCTTGGAGATGGCAACAGCAAGACCGCCGAGCTTTTCTTGGAGAGGTGTAGCCTCCATCTCAGTCCGGACAGACATCATAATCTTGCCGAACGAGCTGTGGACGCCGACAGATGTAGCCATGTAGGTACCAAGACCTTCATTAACCTTGGCGCCAGAGATGATGAAAGGATCAAGTCCCTTCTGCGATTGGCCATTGTCGAGTGCCTTCGTGACCGTAGCGCTGGGTGTCTTGCGGATGGCGTCAGACTCTCCTGTGGCGGACGACTCGTCGCATTTGACATCGTGGCCTTCGATGAAGATACCATCGACGGGAATGACATCACCGGGCTCCATGTGGATGATATCCCCAGCGAGTACATCGTAGACGCTGATCATAATGGCTTTGCCAGACCTCGTAACCTTAATCTCGCGCTCCTCTTTCTTTGCGTTTAGTCGGACGAAAGCTTGCTCCTTTTGCCAGTCATTGATAGCCGTCACTAGGACGACAATCACGATGGCAATACAGATGGCAAGACCCTCGACCCAGTCGACTGGTGTCGGCGACCCCGGAGGATGCTCTGCGCCAAATGTCTCGTACAAGCCAAGTGCTAAAGAAATAGCGGCGGCGACTGTAAGGACAATAAGGACCGTATCATTGTAGGCGTTCCATATCAGTCTCAATAGAGGCGTGGCCTTCTTAGGGGGCAATACGTTGCGCCCATAGATCCGTATTCGGTCTTCGAAAGGTGTTCCGCCGCTGTGTGACCGCTCGACCTTGCTACCAATAGATGCGCCGTGGACAGCCTGGTCGAATGTTACGTGTCGAGGAGCGGATGCTTCATCAACACTCAAGCCAGTATGTGTGTCCGACTGTAGTCCATGTGCGATGCCTCGCAGCCCGCCTAATGCTTGGAAAGCAGCTAGTGATTTGGGATTTAGGAGCTTGTTGAGTTGTCCAGGAGAGAAGGCAAAAGGGTTATTGTTCACCTCGAAGTCGTTCTCTGTCCCAGGGTCGGGCAGTAATGCTGTCTCGGGGTCGTGTACTGCTGTCGATGCGTTGCTTGGTGACACATCCGAAAGTGGTGATACTGGTGTCCGGAAAGGATCAGATATGGATGATGTGATAGTGTCGGCGTTGCTAAGTGCGCGCTGTCGAGTGTTGACCTGTAAGGTCGGAGGGGCCAGCTTGCCGCTCTCCATTATGTCTAAACGACTAAGTTGATGGAATGATAAAATTAGAGTCCTGAAGAAATGTATAGAGACTCAATCAAACTGTGGATGTAATGCTGGAAGGATTGTGGATTCGTGTGGAGGGCTCCATTAAGCGCGAGCGAGGTCCTACTATACTCCTGCAATAACAAGGAGGCTGTGTACATTTGCTGACGATAAGCGCGCTTGGCTCCTATTCCGTTCTTATCCAGCTAACAGAAGCGGAACCTGCTACGACTTCATTTAGCCTTTCTGGGCACTCATTGCGCCCCACGGGGCCTTCGCGGCCTGGTCTGACCGGCTTGCAAGAGTACTCGAGCGGGGCAACGCTGTGCATTTGGAAGGTCTTCGAAGAGAGCGTGTTGATTGTTGCCGCGATCATTGGAATCTTCTGGAGACTAAGAGCTGGCAATTTTCTGTTGTGGAGGATACGAGTGTCGAGACTGTCATACCAAGAACGACAAGCCGCCGGCGCGCCTTGATGGGGGCAGTGCAAAACTTGTGCGACAATATCGCAACGAGGGGCGTCTCTGCTCCTGCCTAGGAAACCTTGCAGCGTGGTGAGGCGGTTTGGACATCTCAAACACTGCGTTTGATAGAGTAGAAGGAATGAAGTGAGGTGGTGGTAGAGTGGTGACAGAGACCAGGCTACCGTGCAGCTAACGAGGCTGAGACAGGGGAACATTGAGGCCATTGGACGCCACTTGAGGCTTAGCTGAGGCTTGACCACGGCCACAACGGACACTAGCCACATAAGGGGCTTACCTGCAGGTCACAGCATGTTACACAGGAAGAAGGTTGCATCTTACTGCTATAAAGTTGACCGTTGCCACCGCGCAATCTTCCTGACATATCGACTCAATTTTGTTCTTCTTGACAAATCGATATACTTTGGTATTCATTGCCACATCCATCAAGAAGTTGGAGCGACTGAGCAAGGCACTGTGACACTTGAGCGTGTGACTATGACGAGTTGGCCGCTTTCGCCACAATATTAACAAATCAGAAGGTTGATGTACTTGGCACGCGAAGAGGCTGAACGTATCCGTCGTATTATAGCCAATAATGGCTTGTGGCACAGCGACACAGCCACAGTTCCAGCTCCTTATGCTTGGTTTTTCTCTAGCTTTGTAGGCTTCAGTGTTCGCCACGTTCTCGACTCCTCCGATGGCCTTCGTAGTCGCACATACTTATCCTATCACCTGGGATATGGGACTTACAAGCATGCAATGAGAAAGTCGAATTCAGTCTGCTGTGCGACAGTGCAAGGCGCAGCATATTTGGACGCGCATGTTGACACAATCTGAAAGTCTCAAGCCTTGGTGTCATCACTTCTCAACTAAAATACAGCAGAGTTTCGCCAGCGGGACGAGTACGTACTGTGTTTTGTCAGACGTCACCAGAAGGGGGCTGTTCACGATGAGGCAAATGACATTTGAGGAAGGGCGACTTACTACGAGCGTGATGGGCTATATACAACGTCCTCCCTCGTCTATGCCCCAACATAGGCCGCCCATTTGACTTGAAAACTCGACCAACGCTTAGGCAGCTGAAAGAAGCGGAATACGATCAGTTGTCGAATTACGGCCTGTTTGTTGCTCATCTCAAGCCAACCAGACTATGGTCGATCTTGCCTCTGAATAAATCGCAGCCATCATGTTGACCTGATGATTGCGCTCTAAAATGTCGTTCTTATCTGTGCAAACTTGGTCAACGCATAGCCAGCACTGCTCGCTGCACAGACTGCAGTGATGCTTTCGGAACTCTTCAAAGAACTTGAACATGTTGGATCCGATATCTAGCGCGCGATCGTTCATTTTTAAGGTTTGCATATTTTCCTGACTTTTCCAAGTGTAGGACAGGGCATGAGATGGCGGGGCTGCTTCATGGCCGAACGTAAGCAAATCGCCTTTGATGGGTGCGTTGCAGACATCGACGGGACGGTGGATCCTCAGCATTCGAATCCGCTGTTTACCCCGATCCAAAGTAAGGTACCAGAACGATGATACGGGTTGTAAATGACTGCCGCTGATGAATATGGTCAGTCTGGCATTACAAGCTCTACCGATTTATGAACATACCTAGAAAGGACTGGTCCGACTAGGTAGCGTACCGAGGAGACGTCCGGGGATGTTTTGCACCTCCATCGCCCGGGGATCCCAGCCCATTGAGAGCTACTGCCTCTTGACGGGTGCGCCTAGGGGGCATGATGGGCTACCGATGAGGCGATGAAGTACCCAGAGACCGCTAGCCGTAAGTGCTGGATCGGTGGCAGCTGCCTTGCGGAGTTCCGGTGAAGACGTGTTCATGAGGGTAGGCCAAAATCTTTGAGGTTTAATATAACCCTACGTTATGGACGGGGGCAGTACTCTACTTAAGTGGGAGATACAGGCGGGGTAAAGACCAGGCTGGTGCCTGAGCAGCTGAATCCTGATTGGTTGACCGTTAAAGTTGACAGGCAGACCAATCGCTTGAACACCATTACTCCAAGAGTTTGTGTATATCAGTCCATTTCAGTAGGAACATGTCTACCAGAAAGATCTTGCATGCAGATTACGCTTGACACCGGAATATAGCTCGGTCAGGTGACCTATAGCCTATCAGAAGTCTGACATGCTTAGCACGCAATTGACTCGTATGAGTAGCTTGACCTTTGTGGTATCATTTTGCGAGTGCTTGCTAATTCGTTCAATTGTCGACGTGGTGGTGAAGTGGAGGTAAGAGACAAACGCGCTGGCACCGACTTGATGTCCTCCCACATTCCATGGGAACGACCTCGACTGTGATTACGAACACGAAGTCGGCAAGTCCCTCTCCTGACGCACGCTGTTGGCGTGTGCGCTCCATATCACCTCACATGGCTCAGCGTGGCCAAAGGCATTCTCAAACCTGTCGATGCCGAACATGACGGTCCATCTGACGGGGCCGGGTCGGAGGGAGTTCATCGGACGGGCTACTGCACGGAAGCTGTAGCAGAGCATGTATCAGACATTTCCTGGCCACCGCGTCTTGCAGCTTGCGTGCTGCTCGTGTCACGGTCGAAGTCGAGGATCTCAGGTGCATAAATTTAGAGCCTGGTACAAATGGCAAGCTGATAGATATGCCCAAGGATTATTATGCCAAGGCGTTGGCCAAGGTACTATAGCTGCTTATCGAAGGACAGACGGTGCAGCACCAGGATTGCACATTGGCGAAGCGGAGGATACGGTGTGTATGTCGGCAGTATGAATAGTCCCATAGGCATGGTGGAAACTTCCCATGGTAAAGGCGGACGATTGCGCAGCATCGAGGCTCGGCGTTTCTGCCGCTCGACATCTGCCTTTCGATGGATGTATGTGCAACGCAGTCAAGGCAAGCGCACGGAATTACCGGATCTTGCTGTCGAACACAACCCTACTCCTCCCCGCCATCGCCTGATCCACCGTCCGCTCAACTCCCTTCACCACCTCGTCCCCGAAGAGCGCAACGCCCAGCTCCTGACTCGTGAACCAACTCGCACGATCCAGATTCCCACTGCCTAGCACCAGCACCTCGCCATCGACAACCGTCATTTTAAGATGACTCTGCTGCGGCTCGCCCTGCTCCCCCCCCCTCTCCTTGTACCCGTGTTTTGGCTCGAAGAATGAGATGTGCAGCTTGCCGACTTTAGCTGGAGTTATCGCTGCTTCTTCATCGTATGCTCTGGAACTGGAACATGGGCTCAGGGCTTTGTACCGTTTGATCAGTGTGTTGACGCAGCGCGATGTTGTTGTGCCGGCGGTGACGAGCTGCTCGAGGATCATGAGGCGTGCGGAGGTAAGGATCGTGACGTCGATGCCGCGGGCAAGCGCTTTGAGGAGAGCAGATAGAACTGGTGGCGCGGTGAGGTTGGGTGTTTGGATGCGGATGCTGCGTTCTGCCTTAGCGAAGAGCGTCAGGAGGAAATTATTGAGCGGTGTCGTGGGCGCTGTGGCGGCTCCGATGGGGCGGAAGTCTGGGTTTCGTCGATGAGGACTTGGGAGGAAGAGTGTGGGTGTCGAGTTTGTAGACCAGCTTGTAATCTGAGCGGCTGTGGTTGGCTCTGAGTCCGAAGCTCCTGTAGGGGTGGCTTTGTTGACGGGCTGCCTCTCGGGCAGATCGAGCGGTGGTTCTGTTCTTCGTCGCCAGAATGTCCAGTAGAATTTTAGGAACTGCGACACAATATCACCGCGCATCGTCATGGCTCCTTCAAACCACTCTTCCCAGCTGACGTTGCAGCTCGGCAAGACGACAACTTGCCGGTCCACTATAATGAACTTGGGATGCATGACGCTAAATGGCAGGATGAACACACTCTGGATTTCCAGATTCAGGCCATTCAGTTCAGAAGGATCTGGCAGGCCAAATTTCTTTACCCATTGAGAGGCTGGATAGTTCTGCCCGCTGGCTGTCTGCTTGTGAAACAATTTTTGGAAGACTGAGGAAGAAGAGAAGCAAATCCTCACACGGATCTTATCTGTACCTCGCCGAATAGCCTTGTCTGAAAGTCTGCGAAGCACAGCATTGAGGCGGTCACGCGTGACAGACGAGGCCCAGAAGCAGGTGACGAGGATGAGCTCGTGCTCCGTCTCTTCCAGCAGTGGTGCTACGTCATCATATATCGACGAACCGGTACCTGTGACGAAGGCGTCAATGTTGGCGGTCGTTATGAGCGACCGTGGATGTCGTGCGTAGTAGTTTGGGTCATCTTGTTCGGTCTCTTGCGCTGCTCGTTCGAGGTCGTAGATGAAGGGCTCCTGATACTGTCTAACCATGCGCTCGCTCACGCGCTTCAAGACTTGTGGATCATCAATGGAATGTTGCCAGTCTCCTGGCATCGCGAGAGAATTGGAGGTCACAATGCGGCAGAGGTTTGCTGATGGAGTGACGTCGAAACATGGACGCGACTACCTGGAACGCGGCTCACCATACTACCGGTACCGGTACCGGTACATTAGGCGCTAGCGCAGCATAACGACGAAGCTCGGCCAAAATTTCGAGAGCTTCAACGTCAAAGACCATCACGGCCACGAAACGCAGCAAGCTCGAACGCGCTATAGAAGCAATCGGTCACGTGCATCCTCGTCTCAAAACATCAAAGACCGCTCAAGAAGCCAAAGACGCAAGACGCCAGTGTTCGCGCCACGCACAATGGGCGTCTCCATCCTTCCCCCCAGCGCTCCGCTCCCGCCCCGCCGCGATGCGCCCGCCGAAGACAGCGACGTCGACATGTCCGACGACGAGCTCCCGACCTCCAGCAGCGCCTCGATCGTCACACCCGGCGAGCACATCACGAGCGACCCGCAATGGATGCGCGGGCACGGCACCTACATCCCAGCCGGCAGCGGGACAATCATCTCCACCGTGGCGGGCAACCTGCACAAGACCAACAAGCTGCTCTCCGTGCAGCCGCTGCGCGCGCGGTACCAGCCCGAGATTGGCGATCTGGTGATCGGGAGGATAGTCAACGTGCAGACGAAGAAGTGGAGCGTGGACATTGCCGCGCCGATGCTGGCCAACCTGCCTTTGTCGAGTATCAATCTGCCGGGTGGTATTCTGCGGAGAAGGACGGCGGTCGATGAGCTCAACATCCGGACGTTCTTCTCCGAGGGCGACCTGCTCGTCGCAGAGGTCCAGTCGCTGCACCAAGACAACACGGCTTCGCTACACACGCGCTCGCTAAAATACGGAAAGCTGCGCAACGGGCTGTTCACGTCGCTCTCCGGCGCGGGCGGCGGCATCTTGTCGCGCAAAGGAGGCGTGGTGCGCAGCCGGCGACAGGTCTTCACGCTGAACACGGCGGCGGGCGAGATTGACGTCGTGCTCGGCGTCAACGGCTACGTCTTCATCTCCAAACATACTGCCGTCGCTGCCTCGACAATGGAAACCGGCATCAACAAGCTGGATGAGCAGGTCACCGAGACGCTGTACTCGAGTCAGAACGACGAGATCGAGGCGCCGGTCCTGAAGGAGATCACGAGGGTCAGCACGCTCATCAAGGGGCTCGTTGCGTGTGGTGCCAAGGTCGACGAGGATACGATCGTCAAGGTGTACGAGGGCGCTGTCGAACTGGAGGCTGAGGAGCAGAGTCTGGGAGGCGTCGAGAAGGGCGTTGGGGCCAAGGGCGTTGTGGAAGCGGTGCTGGCCCGGCTGGCGGTCGAGAACGCGGGATGAACAACAATTGGAGTGAATCCAATTTGTACAGGGACCATGTCAAAAGGCATCTGCCTATACTTTGGCGTTCCCATGCGCCGTGGCGTTGGCTTGAAAGCCCACCCACAGCCTTGCGAAGGGAGGCCTGGACAAGCCCTTTGGGCCGCGGGTACGCGCCGTGCCCAGCAGACGGAGGCGCACTAAAGTGGCGACATGTCATCGAGTGCAAGCTGGCAAAAGCTAGAGTCAGGACAACTGTGAATCTCGCATTCACGTTCAATGCAAGAAGAAGCAAAAATAATGATGATCATCTTGTTTGATTACTACTCTGTTGTATGGTTGTATGGCGTGTGCATGACCGTCGTGCTATGTACTCATTACTTCTCCAGGACAGTAATACACGGTTCCGAACCGTCCCCGCCGTAAACACTGCTCGGTAATCTATGAGCAGGAGCGACGCGACGCAGGACGCCCAGACCAAGAACGCGTCCGGCCAACTCAATCCCCTGCTCACTGAGCAGACGGGAGTCCAAGCCTAAAACCCGCCCTCCATCTCCAGCATCCGCAACCTCTCCACATCCCCCCCAGCCTCCATCACCGCCTTGACCGCCGCAAGACTCAGCTTCCGCCGCTTCTCTGCCGCCTCCTTCTCTCGCCGCGCCTTCGTCTTCGAGGACCCCGATGGCGCAACGCCGGTGAGTATCTTCCTGCTATCATCCGGCGTGAAGTTGACAAACCCCGCGCTCCCCTGCGACGGCGCCCGCCCGTGCGAACTCTGGCTCGACTTGCGCCGCGCAGCGGTGCTGGTGCGCTGGGTCTGCCCGCTGGGCCGGCGGCGGTGGAACCGCGGCTGTGGCGTTGGGCTGGGCGAGCGCGACGCGGGACGTGTGCCGATGGGCACCATGTTGCTCGGATGCGTGGCGTGCGTGGGCGGTGCGGGATACATGCCCGGGTGGTACGCGTGCAGGTCCGGCGGCGGGTAGGCGTCCATATCGCTGAAGGAGGTCATGTCGCATGAGATGCCCAACCCGGCCATGGACACGGGGATGCTTTGCTGCGTTGTGCGGGCGTGGGACTCGCGCGCCGTTGGGTAGGGATGTGTGGTCATGCTGTCCGTGGGCCACCAGCCTGCAGTCTTTGTGGCGGTAAAATCGGGCGGACAGGTCGAGAAGGGGAAATCCATTGCGGGAGAGTCCGAGGGTGCCCATGTTGTCATGGGTATCCGGAGGGAGCTGGGGGGTGTAAAGGCTGAGAGGCCTGCGGTTGACGCGGCTGAGGAGTATGTCAGGCCCATGTTTTGGGCGAAGGGATCGCTGCCGTTGGATACGCCGATTGCAGGCGATGCTTGGGGTGTGAGTTGATAATTGGAGAAACCCATGTCTGGAGGTGAGCTACCCTCAACCATTGGTGAGCGTGTTGTTGTGTAAGGCTGGCTGTGATGATGTTGTACAAAGAAGCTATCTGCGCATTCGTCCTGATCGATCTTTGTGGATGGAGGGGAGTGCATGTTGATAGGCAATACTTGTGCGTGGAGATCAACAGCGCTGTCCATTTTGCGCGCCCACATGTGCGGAACTGGCGCGCGGAAATAGGAAGGTTGCATCATTTTGGCCGTCTTCGCAAAGCTCGAACTTGGGCACTTTTTAAGTGACTTTTGAACTCCACGTGGGATAGACGGGACTGACTGAGCCTTCTTGATACACTTGCTAGTGGTACTGGTGGTGCTGGTGCCCGTGGTGGTAGTAGGTCGTGGTGTGGAAGGCTGAGAGGTAGATCGCAGTTGGTTCCTCTCCAGCTCGAAAAGGTCTTCAAAGCTGAGGGTGTCGCTATCACTCGAAGTTGACTTGCCACGCAAATGGCTATAGTTCACTGAAGAACCAACTGAATCAGAGGACGAGGTTGGGTTTTGAGAGCCCAGTTGCGTAGCTTTATGCCAAGGCTCATTCTCCCGATGGAGGATAGGCGTGAAGCCAAAGAGATCATTTTCATTCGACGAGGGTAGGTCAAAGAGGTGTGCCAGATCGTCGGATCCAGAAGGGTCGCCAACAGAAGTAGTCAACTGCTGGAACAGGTCTGTCTCAACGTAGCTCTCAAAGAGATGGTCTAGCTCAACGGCCTCCGGCTCTTTGTTGATCGGCCGCATTGGGAGCTCAGAGGGATAGCGCAGTAGATGGGCCATGGAGAATTATTTTCCGTTGGTTGAAAGACCAGGTTTTCGGAAGAGGACCTGCACGTAATGTCGTGGCGAGGGCAATACCGAGAGGATAAGCCGTGGATGTAACGCCCTGTACCTTGCAGGTATCTCGATTCGAGGCGTACAGAGATGCAGGTACAGATGTGGAGTGGCCAATGGTGCAGTGGATGCTGGATACAAACAATCAAAACAAACCTACCAACTTGATATATACTCCTACATCTTGGTTCGCGAGAGTTCTTGCCAACCTCTCCTCGACAACTGCATTCCAGGCTGTATCGAACTATTATTGCGGAGCCAGGGCGGAATGAGGATGACCTAAGCCACTGTCCTCTTGTTTCAGTCTCGCTTGAGGCGTCTGTAGTGGCCGAAATGTTAAACGTCAATGCGCCTGCCGAACTGAGGTGGTTGGGCAATCCCTTAGCGGGTATACCCAGTAGGAAGCATGCTGGTTGCAGCCATACAGCGTCGCTATTGGGTCACATTCTCGCCTGTATTGCCCAGCCCTGCAGGTGCCCGTTACACAAGAGTCGCTTCTCTTCTCATCGTTGTTGGCAGTCGCTGGCCATCTGTAGGGCTGCAGATGCTGATGCTGTACGCTCCTGAGGCTCTTTCGGTGGCTGCTCCATCTCAAAATATCACCGGAGAACAGTCTGAGGATCTCTGGTGGATACGACCAGGCGTGATCGAGTTGAATCGGGGTTGCCGTGACGTGCGATGGGGAGCATTGCAACGCTTCGCTTAACCATCCATTCGATTTCCAAGTGCGCGGAATGCACATCGCGAACATGCCGCAAGCAGCCACTCCCAACCTACCTTATCGAGATGACCAAGAGAACTCAGACACTTAGCGCTGAATCGGGCAGGAGCCATTGGCTGACGTAAGGAACTCGACATCAGGAAAGGCAGTGGATAAGGAAATGAGGTCTAGCGGCAGGTCCAGATCTGGGGAACAAAGAAATCGACGGCCGGCAGAGCTGTGAGTGAGGAGACTTCAGGTGATGATGATGGTTAGGATAGAACATGGCATGAGTGGTATTGCACGTGCCTTTTGCGAGCGGAAGCTCCGAGTCCCACTTGTAAGGCTGGTGTTGAAGATCTGTGGCGAAGAGGGGCGAGGAGATGGTACGAAAACTTCGTAGCGAGCACATGGTGTCGACCGCGGATGCAGTTTCGCGCGTGGGCAACAGCATGTTGTGACATTTCTGGATGCTCAAGGATCGCCCCTTACTTTGCCTTTGTGTTCAACGTGTCGTTTGTCGCACGACCGACTGTCAATGAGCTAAAGCAATGCTGCACAGGCAGTGCTGCCGCCAACAAATGACTCGAGATTGCAGTGCTTGTTGGTGTTGGAATCGCTGTTGTGGGGTCGCCGAAAGTAAAGACGGCGCAAATGGCCGAACCGCCGGGACGCCCTAACGCTCTTCTCCGAGTAACCACCAAGCGACGTCACCAGCGTGCTCGATTCACTCCCTAGTATCTCATTTGAACGTACATTTCCGGTCCGCTAATTTAATCACACATTACCATGGACCCAGATACGCCTGTCGCCAATGACGCCCAGCCGTCCATCTTTCGCTGGATTCTAGGGTTCCTGATGGTCGGCGCGTGTTGGGGGCTCACCACGCCATTCATGCGCAAAGCCGCTATGAACTATACTCCTCCGACGCATCCTGCTTTGACTGACTCGAGGAATTCCGCGTTGAAGAGAAAGGCTTTGGGTATCTGGTATGCGGTGAAGGGCGTGCTCAGTAGGCCGGCTTACGCCGTACCTCTGCTGCTCAACGTCACTGGCAGCGTGTGGTTCTTCATCTTGATTGGCAAGGCTGGTGAGTACCAGAGTGGATCGACATTCGCCACTACTCGCATCTAACAAAGAGCAGAGCTGAGTC
Source organism: Didymella exigua CBS 183.55 (assembly GCF_010094145.1). Lineage (NCBI taxonomy): Eukaryota > Fungi > Ascomycota > Dothideomycetes > Pleosporales > Didymellaceae > Didymella > Didymella exigua. The sequence goes on from NW_022984817.1 coordinate 250,527, forward strand.
TCACCGTGCCGATCACAAACTCACTGGCATTCATGTTCACGGTGCTGGGTGAGTGGTGGGCCGAGAAGAAGGTCATCAGCAGAGGTAGGTCTCACGGCGCAATGTACAGATGCAGACTAACACCGGCAGACACGTGGATAGGATTGGGCCTGGCGCTCGCTGGCATTGCGCTATGTGTGCAGAGCAAGTCATAGAAGCCCTAGATACCGAATCATATCTCCATCCCTCGAACCTATGCGCCGACGCTCAGCTTCGAGAACCCGCTCGCGGGCGGCTGCAGCCAGTTCCGCTCGTCATACTTCTCTTCGCCCTCGATGACGTGGAACGTGTAGATGTTCCTGCTCTTCTGGCTGGTATTCTTCTCGCTCTTGTGCAGAATGTTGCCGTGAATGAGGACCAGAGTGCCGGCCTTGACCTCGCCCATATCATACACCTCCTCCTTACCTGTCTCAGACTCGGTCTGCAGACCTTTGGGGAACTGCGGCCCGTCGTTGTCGATGAAGCCAGTGCCTTCCTTGCCGTTCTCGCCCTTCCGCACGAACCTCTGCTTCACGGCCGCGCGCCTGTGGCTACCTGCCGCAAAGCTCAGGCAGCCATTCTCTTTCGTCGCGTCTTCGAGCGCGTACCAAAAACCTACCGCGCTTGGTGGGTCTGTGTAGAGGAAGGTGCTGTCTTGGTGGGAAGGTACTGCGCCGCCAATCTCTGGTTGCTTGCAGATGATCATGGATTGCAGCACTCGAGGATCGCGGAAGTTGAGGTCGCGCGCGATAGCTGCGTTCTTCTCCGAGAGTGAGATATCGCGGAAGGATGGCGAGAGCTCGTGCAGATAGTGACCAATTTTATTGATCGCGCGCTCTTTGGGCTTGGTCAGGTTGCCAGACTTGTCGAAGGCATCTACAGGGTATTAGCTATACGACTACAATATTTGGGAGTGCGCGTTCATACCCTCTTCGAAGAAAAAGCGCACCTTGTCCCCAGACTCGAGAAAGTACGCATCGCCGACGTGGTCTGCGCCGTCGTCGCCACCGGTCGAGAACTTGGTCATTGGGTGGTCTCCCAAATCGAAATCGCGCAGCATCTTGTCGGTATCAGCCAGCAGCTGCTTGGCTGTGTTCTGCGACAATGCATCAGGGATGAGCAGATAGCCGTTCTTATGGAAGAAGTCGATCTGCTCACATGTGAGCCCTTGTGTTGAATCTGCCATTGTGTTTGTGTCCGCTTGTCCTGGTCGTGTGGGGTGGTCAAGCAGTGAACTTCCCATACACAATTAGTTCTACGAGATGGTACACAGTCAGCAGTGCCGTCAGCAACCGTCGGAAATGGCCGCCTCTTGTGGATGAGGTGAGGTGCCGCGCTCTTGCCCCACCACTGCCCCGCGCTTTACTATACTCCAAGCCAAGGACTTCGTGAGAACACAACGACACCAAAAGTCCGCTGCTGTGACAAACCGTGCATCTTATGATTCTTGCTTATTGTCGAAGACGATCTCCCTTGTGAGCTGGCTTATAGAACCACCATAGCCCTTGGTCTCTACTTACTCAACACCGACAAATCAAGCCGCATCCTACGCCTGAGGCTCACCCGTGCCTGTAACGTTATACCTGATACTCGTACGGCCCAAAAGTTGAGCCATCGTCTCAGACAATATTCGTGGCAGAATTGGCTACCTGAACATTGGACACAATTTGTACGCTTTCTCCAAAGCGTTTCGCCAGGCTCGGAGCAATGAGAACATTTTTTTTGTGCGTCGATCGTCTTTGCATCAACCAGGCGAATTCCTCCGAGCGGAAAAACCAAGTCAAGATACGTCACAAAAATATACGCGGTCTACGAGTACAGACGTCTGGATCAACGATGACAGCAGCCCCACGGGTGCAGCTCGACCTGCTCTGAACGCGAGCGTTGAAAAAGAAAAGAGCAGCCCAGCCTTTCTTGACAGGTACGCACCTGACCCCTGGCCGAAAACCCCAAGGACTAAAGAATATTCTCCGCGCCCTTCTGGCACGTCATTACCATCGTCTCCACCGCTCCCTGTGACGATCCTCGGAGAAACATACTTCACATGATTATTTATCAAGCTATTCGCTCGAAAAGTGAAGATTGTAGTCGAATCAGTGCTCAGTGCGTCTTACTAGCTGGTGGAGGCATGAAGACTAATGTCACAAAGACGTACATTACAAACAGCACCAGAGAGGACGAGTAACATACATATAACTATAGCGGTAGTGACATCGTGGATGGAGTATGTACGATGCCTACACCACAGTAAAGGCCCCACTATGTCTGGCTTTCTTCGAATTGATTGGCCTCTTGGACTGCGGTCGTTCATTTGACTGCGCTTGATCATCTGCATCCCACTACCTCATCAAGTCCAGCCGCGGAACGGGTCATACGCTGTTAGTAGCTGATCTCTTTCTGAGGAAGTCATTCACACAATATCTCAGCCTTACGCTTTATTCGCATCGCACAGCTCTCGCACAAGCGCATTCCTTCTACAGGAAGAATCTGTGCTGACATATCATCACATCGTCAGGAAGTGACAGGCATCTAATAGGCCATAGTTGTGACAGGTTGTTAGCAAATGAACATGCCTGCAGTTCCTCAGCTTTGCAGCGTCTCGTGCTTCTTTGACAGCTGGATAACCTTTACAACCCTAGTAAATAGTGTCTCTAAAGAAGACAATGTCTGGTATAGGTATACGAGTGATACAACACTCGTTCATGGCGCAGTATTAAATATCGAGATTTAGGTACTACCCGAGAACGCGATAAAGAACGAAAGGCCACTTGGGTCTTGTTCGTGGTATGGTGATGACGGCGATATTTCCATGTTGTCTTCAATTTTCATCTTATGTTCAATTCTCAACTTGTCTTCAATTCCTACCAACGTTGCAAAGCCAGAGAGAAGAGTTGCTTTTAAGATGCCTGCAGATTGAGTGAGATCTTAGCCAATCATTGACGTCTCTTATTTAGTATTCCTGAGTTGATCCTTGAAGACAGCCGTGTTTGTTTATACACTGATTTTGAGACGTGAGATATTGCTGAAATGGGTGTCATCCTCCAACAACCAAGACAGTACGCAGTGTCGTTGTTTAGCGAGGCGTGCGCAGATTGGACCAAATTATAGATCTGATGTAGAGTACTAGATTTGATGTGAACAGGTCTTTTTATAGGCAGTGCCATTCGCGCAGACTAAGTGATTCGATGTGCGTGTGTGACGTTCAAAACTCACACTTTGACTGCACGACATGGACGTTCATGACAGCACTTCGTACATTTCCTGACTGAGTGCCTCACTAAGTTATACCTTTCATAATGTAGCTAGCTAGTATAGAACTTGGCTTTCTGCACGGGAAGTCATATCTCGGACTGCAACTTCACTAGCCACCACCGCCACCACCGCCACCACCGCCACCATAGCCATACTCAGCCACACGTTCGATTAACAAAACTGTCAGTAACAAGCACATGAGTTGGCGAGGAAAATATGCTTCACCTGCACTGTCTTTCAAAGGGGACCCGAGTGCAGACAATTTAATCCACGATACAGCGAAGCCCTTCGTGCCGATGCACGGGACAAATGTGCCGCACTCCAGCGGCGGAGGTGCCCTGCGGAGTTGGAGCCATGAGCCAATCGTCAGGCCAGACCCCGTTTTAGTGTTAGTCAAGCCTGTCTGCCAACGTACCCACTCTGCACACGAGTGACGTCTGAGGAGCCCCTTTAGCGTCATGGGCGTAAACAGCGCGTTATCTCCTGTTTGTCGTGTCCAGATTGCTCTTTCAGGCTGCTTCTCTACCCTTGTGATCGATCTTCTGCAGATCTATATAAGCCATGGCTTTACCCCACTCGCGTCCACTTTGGTCGTATAAGTTGCCCAGCTTCCAACGTGTCTCGAACTGCTTCATTCTGCTTCTTCTATGAACAGCTTTACACTCCCCCCTCCTTCAGCACAGACGCAAATATGAACAACATGTCAGGTCTCGCCAACACCCTGACTGCGTCAGGCGGCACCGAATCTGCAGGCTTTCTGAACGACATCGTGGAGCAGCTATGGCCCAACATCAACGTGGCCGGCTGCAAAATGGTGAAAGACATTGTTGAGCCTATCCTGGCTTCCACGCTCCCAGGGCCATTGAAGAACCTGCGATTCACGAAGCTGGACCTTGGCCCTGTACCCCTGCGACTAGGTGCGGTTGATGTACACAAGACCACCATGGGGGGCATCAAGCTGGATATGGACGTTGTCTGGGAAAGCAAGAGCGATATCGAGCTAGACGGCAGCATGGTCCCCAAGATCGTAAGCTTGACTGTAGCCCTGCAACTGCTCCTTACTAAACAATGATAGGGCATCGAGCACGTGTATCTCAAGGGAAGATTATCGATCTTGCTCGCTCCATTGACAAACATCATCCCGCTCGTAGGACTACTCTCCCGACCATTTGATGAACTTGCAAGCTAACTACGATCCAGATTGGTGCTGCACAAGTCGCATTCATCAACCCTCCAGAGCTGTCACTCGACTTCACCGATGCCGCCAATGTTGCGGACCTGGGCATCGTTTCGGGGACCATACGCAAGACCATTCTCAGCATCATTGGTGGCATGGTCGTTCTGCCAAACCGCTTTCTTGTCAAGCTCGACAACTCAAATGATTACTTCAAGACATATCAACCTCACCTTGGTGTTGTACGACTCACTATCGAGCGAGCAATTGGCGTCTCAGGCCCTAAGAAAACCGGTGCAAAGCGTCTTCTAGCTAAACTTGTCAAGGACGTACCTGACTGCTACGCCAAGATCAGCGTCGGCGCAGAGGAAGAATGGCGTACCTCAACGAAGAAGAACGACCACGATCCCGAATGGAACGAGACCCACGACTTCCTAGTCACAGACTTCGAGCAGAATATCACCGTCAATATCCAAGATGACGATGTTGGTGCTGACGATGACATCGGTATTGGCTCCATCTCCATCAAGGAGATCCTGCTTGGTGGCGGCTCCAAAGAAATTGCACTTGCTCACAAGGGCGAGCACACCGATGCCCGTGTAACAATGCACGCCCAATTTTTTAACTTCGTCAGCGAACCACAAGCTCTTTCCGCATTGCAAAGTCAAGGCAAAGGTCAGCTCTGTGGCCTCGCCACGGTCCTCGTTGCCAGCGCACTCGGCCTCCAGGGCCAGCGCGATGAACTGCAGCCCAGCGTCAAAGTCTCATGGGGCGGCAAGGAGTTTCGTACCGCGATAAAGACGTACACTCCTGGCATAGACATCTTCAACCCCAGCTTTGATCAGGCATTCAGAATCCCAATCACAGCGGATGTGCTCAACAGTGGCGAGTCGTTCAAGGTTAGCTTGCTGAACAAGGAGGCTGAGACAGGTTCGGTGGAGATCCCATTCGTGGACGTGCGAAATGGGCAGGATCTGACTGTCACTGATGCGTATGATGTTGGTAGTGGAGCGACGATCAGGGTTGCGATCAGCTTGAGGGGGCTGCAGTTGGCGCAGTAGATTGCAGAACCTGCATAAACGAATATCTGATGACTATGAAATATTCACGACCGCAAGAAATGCTGACTCCGTACTGAAAGCTGAGCCTGCAGCCGCCAACTGTCAGATCTGTCTTATCATCCGCAGTGGAGCCAAAAGCATGTCATCAGGTTTTCCTCGTCGAGACAGTCAGCTCTACCAGTCGAACGGCTCGTTCCAACATTACTGAACCACAGACTTGCATATCTCCTATTAGAATTACGGATGATTTGGTAAGGCGGTCACACGCGTTGTGATCTACGGGCTTTACAGTGGCAAGGGGCTTAGAGCATGGTATGGTAATAACAAAACTGACCTTAGTACGACTGTAATCGATGGACTAGGTATGATCTGCACAGTCTATGGCTTCGAGACCATCGTTATTGCTAGACTCGTGTATTTGACACGTCAAGATTACCTACCTACCCACTGCCTGACAAACACAGGCAAATCCTGCAGTGGAGATGCGACTGTAACCTGGGTTCAACCTTCGAAAGTGTCTTCGCTCCACAGCATCTTCCACCTCCCTCCATCAACTAGCTTGGGAAAGTAGATAGCTGTCTCGGTCTACCCTTCAACGTGAATAGGACAGGACCGAGATTTGTCACCATACATATACTACTCCTCAAATTCCTAGCACGTGTCGAAGAAGAGTGTCCGCATAACTGGACTCTCCTTCTCATGGGCCTCCCTCATGAGCTTCCGTGTGTATGAGCGAAGTTCTTCGCGGAACCTCATGTACTTCTTGCAGATCTGAAAGACCTCTGGCCGATATGACCAGAGTTTGTTGTCTGCACCACTGCGACATGACGCCCCTCCCGTCGTACCGACTTTTGCCTGCCTAGGCTCGCGATCGCCGTGTAGCCTTACCACTGGATAGAACGCTCCCCACTGGAACCGTCTGATAAATAGCTCTCGGAATTCCGGGTCATTAGGATAACTTCCACGGAAATCGCCTATGTCTGTTGTGAATCAGAATTTGCCGGCCATACCCATGGACAAATATGCCGCTCATTGGTCCCGATGACTGGTTCAAGAGAAGCAATGTCGCTACTCCAAACAAGTGTACTGTACCTCTGACTGCCTGCCCAGGTACGTCGGACAAGGTTAACGATACCAGTCTGGCCTTCCTCTGCCATGCCGTCATAAAACGTAGGTAAGTACTCCCATGGATAGATGTTGCCGATCGCCACATTTGACACAAGATGATATCAGTAGTTTCCAAAACCGTAGACCGTGTACTCTGTGTTGCGGTATCAAGGGCAAATGTATATAACGAGTGTATTGTGTTGTTCTGTGTTCTTGTTCTGCTTGTATCGTTTGCTCTACAAGGCTCGCTGCGGGGTCTGTTTTGATGACGTGTTTGTGATGCGGCTGAGGTAAGAGGTGCTCAACAACATGAGGAAGTAGCACCAGACCACCGCCAACAACACGTGATCTGCTTCTCCTCTCAACCGTTACACTCTGGCTCCGCCTCATCAAGCCAGAAAATCTTGATGCCCTTTGCATAGTAGTTATGCTTCGCCTTGCCCCACACATAATCCCGCGACGCTGAGTTGGTGGGATCGAAGTGTACAGTAACACCCTGGAATATCATAGCGATGCGCTTGCCACGCTCTGTTCGAATCAGATAGCCCTTCTCCAGCATGTCGTTGTAGTTTTCAGATTTGCGATCGAAATTTGGCCAGATTGAAACCATAAGTTCAATCCCCATGCCCTGCAACTATTTAACCATGGTATCTGCATCCGTCCTCTCCAAAAGATACATTTGGTCGTATTTGCTTACCTGGATCAAGCCAGTACATCTCCTCAAACCGCCAATCGCCCTGCTTGGGCCGATGGAAGAAATTAACGACAATTGAATCTATTGGCAGTTCGAGTGGTTTGTACTCTCGTGCAACTTTCATGAGCATTTCGGCCCCACGGCTCGAACCATAGTCGTTTTGCATCGTACGCGAAAACGAGGTGTATGTCCTCGTTAGAGCACATCGGGTATTCAACGAATCGCGTTGCGCTTCAGAGTTGTTCTAAGGTGCTTCTCAGAAAATAAGCTCAATGGAGACAGTACTGCGGGAAGTGCGCCACAGGCACTCCCACAGCTTTGTAGTCAAGCCCACAACTCGCGGACCCAAGCTCACGATCAGGGGGAATCGGTGACATGGGCCAGCAAGTCATTTATACTTCGATGACGATATGCACGAGTACAGCAGACCCTCATCTTGTGATTCGGGAGGGAGTGTTCGTCTCCGCGTCCCCACCGGCGAGGGGAAGGCGCGTCCGGAAAGCGGGTCGCGCTGGTGTAAACTACCGGTAGTGCGCTCTCAACCAGAGGACGTGCAACACGTTCCTGCGGCATGAAACACCTTACGTTGGTATATGACTCACTATGCATGTGAACCGGGCCAAGCGTTGATAAAACCCACAATCCATCCAACGGACTGAACATATCGCGCTTCTATGTCCATCATCGCCGTCTCTCACCCGAAGATATCGAACTGCTCATTCGATAACCACCCGCTATGTACCACATCAACAAGATCTGCAACTTTATGTCGCATCTCACGGGCGAGACTGCCCGTAAATCTGTTCTGCTGTTACAGTCTATGTCTCGTTCATCGTCACAGTTCCAGCGATCCCGTTCACTATTGACGAGAAGAAACGCCTGCCTTTCGCTAGTAAACGGCAATCAACTCCAGGATAGTCTGCCTAGTCTTGGAATGTAATGGTTACATGTTTATGACGAGGTAATCCGGACAGGCCGGAGGCGATTGTCCCAAACGTGTATTCGATAGCCGGTGTTTACCAGAATCACAAGTATCTGCTTGGCCTTGGTCCTACGGAGATCCAAGTGCTGAACAATTCCTACGACTGTGCTGTATGGTAGATCGACGTGGATCTGAATTTGGGAGTGTCGTCTGAAGCTCAGTTTTCGTAACGACGCCTTGGTCATCTGGAGGACGCGAACCCCTGAGTATCTCTGTTCAAAATACAGGGTGCAGTTGCTGTCGAGTCTTGACCAGGCGGACCATCCCCGATCATTGACTACTGGGGTATGCTACTAGAACATAAGCAACAAGTGCAACAAACGATGCGGCGCAGCTGCTCTAGGCTTCGTTTGTTTGAAACATAATCGCAGTCTTGAAACTGTGCGTGATGTTGAGGTTGTACGGAGCTCGCGCTCCGGCTTGGAAACTTCAAGATCAGTCGACTGTCGGTAAAACAGACAACATTCATGGGCCGAGCAGACCATCCATCAGCCTAACCGACATGGAAGAGGTAGTTATGATGGTCAGAGGACGTCCTCAGCTACCACGGGCATGATAGTCTCGAATTGACGAAAAGGGGACCCTACGCAAGTACAGCAGGTAAGGGTTCCTGTAGAGATGTTAAAGCCTGTAAGTCCTCTAGTTTTTCTGTTAAAGTCTAATATACCTGGCAGTAAAAAACCTAGTTTACCCTATAACTTGATACTTACTCTGTTGAAAACTAAAAGCCACAACGACTAGACCTGCGACATTTTGGAAGCGTGCCTACCTCTCTCCAACTCATGGACTCCCACATCTGACACAAATCTCGGCTCTTGTCTCAGCGCCACATCAACTAAGCGCTCGGGGTGCTGGTGCCCTTCACCACGGTATGTACCCCAAAGTAACAGTAGTACGAACAACATAAAAGCGTACAGCTATAGCGCCAGTAATCTACACTGCCTTCGACTAGTACGAAGTAGTAACGAATCCTAAGCAGCAGCGAGCGTCGGTGATATCTTGCTATTGTAAGGTCCCAGCGGCGACGCGCCTGCAATGCCGCCTTACTGCAGCACTTGAGAATAGCTCACAGCCATCGGCAAGGACAAAGGTCTGTTTCTGCCAAGGTACGGATTTTCGGCGGCATCGTACGTTTGTGCAGCTTAGGGGGCGATCGGAGCGCTGTTGTCGCGTAATGACGAAAGCTAACCTTGAATGGCGTAGTCTCTCGTAATTATGGTTCGGATATTAATTGCGAGTTAAGTCCCCATGCCCGACAGCCAATCGTTGTTGGTGCCTGGGGCCTGCAGCTTGAAGAGAACGTTGTTGCCATCGCCATGACCGCGATGGCCGGGAAAACATTTGCGACAGTCAATGCTGAGCGACTGAGGGCGGGAGGTATGTAAATGCGCTGTCTTGGCCTAAAACGTAAGCAGTTCTGAATAGTGTATGAAACGGCATCTCAGGTCATGCGGCCCGCTTGATCTTTCGGAAACAGCGAGTGTGAGCGCACAGACCGCGGTATTCCGTAGGCTGCCCTTAGGTACATTGTTTCATCAGCCCGTGCACGGCATCGGCTCGTGCACGCTTTTCAGCAACACCGACGCTCACCCACTAAAATCCTGTATTAATTTACTTAACGCCATGCCAGAATTAGACAAAGCCTTTGAAGCCCTAGGTCCATGGCAGTCAGGCGAATCACATCTTTACGCTCAAACTGCAAAAAGATATGGCTGCAACTAATCAAAGTTGTTGCGCCAGCACTGTAGGGTATGCGCGTCGCGCGCGCAAGGCTCTGCAGAGCAGCAGCATCTCAACACTACGCAAGAGAATAAGCTTGTGAAGTATATAGACATACTCTGCAAGCGTGACTCACCACCTACAAGGGAGATAATAAGAAATTTTGGAGCAGAAAAATTAAAATACGTTAGTGCGTTGGAAAGTGCTAAGTTAGTTAGACTGCTTTATGTAACAGAGTAGGCGCACTGCCCTCAAAATCAATACTTCGTGACTTCTCTGCTTCTACCAAAAGGTAAGCACAAGAATACTTGAGCAAGTAACGTAGATTATCACCAAGCCAGCCATATCACCAAACTAGCCATTTTCTCTTAGCATAACTAACACAAGTTACTATAACTACAACTACTTGCTATTAAATAGTAACCTAGTAAACTATATGCTTGTATTAGATTTAGAAGATATTTCTATACCCTCCTACTATGTTTATGCATTGTGTCTAGTCTTGCTATAGTTCCTACAGCGCTAAATAGTTAATTAAGCTCCTAGTTAACTACCTCTACCCTAAGTCTTCTTAGATAGCTAAGCTGCTACAGACGCCTTAGTAGCTACCTGCAATACTGCTAGGCTATACTTAAGTGTGCTGCTATACTTAATCTACTTTCTCTTACACAATTTTCTCTTAGTTATTACTACTAATTACTCTTTAAGCTCTTACACGCAGGCCTTAATAAGGATATTTTTATACAGCATCTCTTTAGCCCCTTTTTATAAGCTTTAAGAACCCTTCTTACACTAACGTAGATTATCACCGAGCCGGCCATATCACTAAACCAGCCACTTTCTCTTAGCACAACTAAGACAAGTTACTGCAACTACAACTACTTGCTATTAAACAGTGACCTAGTATACTGCGTGCTTGCATTAGATTTAGAAGATATTTCTGCACCCTCCTAGCACGTTTGTGCATTATGTCTAGTTTTGCTGCAGTTCCTACAGCGCTAAACAGTTAACTAAGCTCCTAGTTAACCACCTCTACCCTAAGTCTTCTTAGATGGCTAAGCTGCTACACACGCCTTAGCAGCTACCCGCGATGCTGCTGGGCCATACTCAAGTGTGCCACCATGCTGAATCTGCTTTCTCTTACGCGATTTTCTCTTAGTTATTACTGCTAATTGCTCTTTAAGCTCTCGCACGCGGGCCTTGATAAGGACGTTTTTGTGCAGCATCTCTTCAGCCCCTTTTACAAGCTTTAAGAACCCCTCTTGCGCTACACTTAGCAATTGTTAGAAGGAGTTGCTTATAAGCTTAGATTAAGACCTAAACTTGTGTGTATTGCTTAGCGTCTTAGATTGCCACAGTGTTTTAGGTAGAGGTACTGCTAGTAGGGTATGCAGCTGCACTTTAAGGTAATCTAACACTACCTATATATTAGTAGGAACAAGCCCTAATACCTTAAAGGCCTTTTAGTAGTTAACCTTTGTAAATATATTAAGGAACACGTCCCTAAAGGCTAGTAGGAAGCCTTCCTTATTAATATAGAAGATGTATTAGCGTACTAAGTCTTAAATATATTAGGAGTACTTACGCTTTAATAGCAAGAAACAGACTATGTTAAGTAGCTAGAGGATGTGTGACAAGTAAGGTAGTATATAGAGAGTAAGAATTTAGTTCTCTAGGTAATAGTCCTTAAACTCCTAGTTAAGATAGCTCTTATAGCTGTCTAAGATAAGCAACCTATATACTCCTACCTAACACGTCTTTATATACATGTTAAAGTGCTTTAACTACTTAAGGCTAAGCGTGTTGTTTATCTAACTATTCTTAGAGACTAAGAGCTTCTAATTATAGGGTATATCTGTCTCCTTATACTAGGCAGAGATGTGGACGCGTCCTTTGTAGATGATGAAAGGCGGGGTTGCATACCCAGCGGCGCAGATGCTCTGGATAACGGTAACCTACTCGCGATCACCTAGCTGAACAAGCTCTGGCCGAGCACGTCTCTCTAAGCCTGTTACAACCTTTAAAGACAAAGCAACGCCTATCTAGAACCTAGTTTTATTAAAGTTATACACGTTATTGTTGCAAACACTATACTTAACTTAAGTATCCTCTACTAGCTTAAACTACGTGCTAATTATCTTAGGATCTTCCTGTAGTATCCTCTGTCTATCCTTAGCTTAATTAAAGGATATTTTAAGCTTGTCTAAACGCGTTACAAGCCTGCTAGCCTATAGTTTGCTAACAGGCTCTTCACCACGCACACTAAGTATCTTATTAGCTATATCTGCCACCTCACATAGCTGGGGCGCAAATCCTTGCAAATTAAGGTTAAGTATATACTAGACAATTGTCTGCTCCTCTAGTATAGTAAGTTTCTAGTAATTAGCGCGTACGTCTAGTTAAAACGTGATATTGCAAAGGCAATTAGAGACCTGCTAATAAGGTACGTTCAACGCTCTAGCAGCGCTGCAGATACTGCGAAATTGGCTAGCATAGAAGGCCTAGATAGCAAGGATACCTCTGCCTTCTCTAGTAGTATTCTGAAGTTGTTGTTGTTGAGGCATGTTGTGTTAGGGTAAAAGGTGGTCGTGCCAAGAGAAAGTGGCTAGTTTGGTGATATGGCCGGCTTGGTGATAATCTATGTTATCCTTAAGTTAGTAATTATTAGGAGTTACTTACAAGCTTAGATTAAGACCTAAACTTGTGTATATTGCTTAGCGTCTTAGATAACTACAGTATTTTAGGTAGAGGTACTGCTAGTAGGGTATGCAGCTGCACTTTAAGGCAATATAACTGTCAGATGCTCGTACTGTGAGCCAGAGTATGTGCTTAACAAGATCTTAGGTGGTATGATGATATATTGATGATTGTGGCAATGGTGTCTCCGCCGTGGCGTCGTGCTGGTTGCTACAGGATTGAAGTGGGGGGGGAATTAGCGCTGTTCGCGGCCGCCGGTGTGCGGGCCAATCAGGAGTTGCCAGGTCTCGCTTAATCAACCTAGCAACTGCTGATTGGCTGCACGACAGGTCCCTGCTCGATTGCGCAGATCCGACCTCTCGCCGCTCGCTCTTATCTGACAATAACACTACCTACGCGTTAGTAGGAATAAGCCCTAATACCTTTAAGGCCTTTAAGTAGTTAGCCTTTATAAATATATTAAGGAATATATCCTTAAAGGCTAGTAGGAAGCCTTCTGTATTAATATAGAAGACATGTTAGTGTGCTAAGTCTTAAACACGTTAGGAGTAACGTACTCCACAAGCGAGTGGCTCACACAAGCGAGTGGCTCACACAAGCGAGTGGCTCACACAAGCGAGTGGCTCACACAAGCGAGTGGCTCACTTTTGCCAAGACTACACCAACACTACAACTACTTTACAACATTACAGCACACAACAACAATATTATGTACTACACAGTATATTGCACTAATCTACAGTACTTTGCGCATCTTTCTTACACATTGTCCTATTGTGCCCTGCCTTGCTACACATGCTATAGTGTCTTAATAACTAAGTGCTGCTATTAGCACCTCCTCTCTTCTTTACCTTCTTCCTATTACTATAGGCCTTAAACTCCTTTAGAGTAGTTAGCTACACTCCCTTAGCAAAGGTTAATACCCTATCTTGCTGTAATTGCTTTCTTTTGTGTAATTTACAGCGTGTAGCAGCCTTGTTAGCTACCTAAAGGTTAGCAACCTAGTTACACACTAAAACTAGTAAATGTGCTATTAGCTCTACGCCTTTAGTAAGCTAATTAAGGGCGTTAACTATTAATATTAGTAAGCTATTAGCGTGTCTCTAGATCCTCTCTTAAATTAGCTTTAATTAAGACCTAAATTCTAGGGTGTTGCTTAGTGTCTTAGACTCCTACATGCTGTTGTCTATAATAGGTAGCATTAGCGTGCAAAGCTGTACTTCAAGCTTTAATATTACAGCCTCTAGGTTAAACAGGACTAGGCTAGTGCCTCTAAATCCTCCCTAGATGTTGCTCTTAGTAATTAAAGCATTAAAAGCAGCTTTAAAGCACAGGAAGAACTTAAGTTTAGTGATGCAAGTAATCTTGCTCCGCATCAGCTGCTCAGCTTAGCAGCCATAGGCCTTCTTTAATAGGGAGAAACAACCCACGTCAAGTGGCTGTAGCAGATAGGATAAGTGTAGGGGCATACATAGAGTAATAATCTTGTACTCCTTACAGTACTAGTAGAATTTAACTAAGTTGTAGCTCTTATAGCTGTCTAGAATAAGCAGTTAGTAGCTACTAACAGTGCGTGCCTTTGTATGCTTATTAAAGTGCTTTAACTACTTAACTCTAAGCTTATTATTAGTCTAGCTATTATTAGAGACATAAATAACCTAGTTATTAGGTATACTAGGCTCCTTATACTAGGCTAAGAGGTGGTGCTTGCTAGAGAGGATAATAAAGGGTAGGATAGACTAGCCCTTTGCGCAGATGCCTTAGATAATGCTAGTCTACTCTTAGTTGCCCTACTGCACTGTCTTTAGTCTCCCTTAACGCTTAGAGCCTGTAACAACAGCACTAGTAGATATAACACCTATTATAAAGCTATATTTATTAAAGTTGTAGGTGTCTTTATCTAGGATACTATACTTAGCTTTAGTATTCTCTATAAGCTAGAACTAGTTACTAATAACCTTAGGATCCTTACACAGCACTCTCTTATAGTTATACTTATAATTAAACTTAACTTTAAGCTCTAGCTAATGTTTAACAAAGTTAGCAGCCTAGTTCTTACTAACAGGGGTCTAGTAGCGCTTAGTAAGCAGAGAATTAGCTATACCCTCTATATTAGTGAGTTAGGGTAAGAATCCTTGCTTATCTAGCCTTAACACGTGCTAGATAATTACCTCCTCTTTAGTGCTAGTTATCTTAATTATATTAGGCTTGCAATCATGTTATAGAGAGGTTCTAGTAAGTTAGTAACTAAGTGTCCTTTAAGACACGTTGTAGATGGCTGCAGCGCGTTGCTAAGAGAGTGTCGCGTCTTAATAGATAGCCTAAAGAGCAAGCTGTATTCCTGCTTCCTTTAAGGGTTTAATTGTGTTGTTACGTTAAGGCATTGTAGGTATAGTGAAGTTTGGTGTGGTCTTGGCAAAAGTGAGCCACTCGCTTGTGTGAGCCACTCGCTTGTGGAGTACGTTAAATCTTGTAGCCTAGAGTTTACTAATAGGCTTCCTACTACGCACACCAAGCAGTTTATTAGCTATATCTACTACCTTACACAGCTAAGGCGCAAACCCTTGTAAATTAAGATTAAGGATATATTAGACAATTGTCTACTCTTTAGTTGTAGTAAGCTTCTAGCAGTTTGCGCGTACGTTACGATAAAATAGAGTTGTCAGATATTGGGTTACTGAGGAAAGGTTGGCAGGGCCGGATCTGTACAGAGACATCACTCAGAGGTCTCAGCCAAGTTCACCAAGCACGGCAGGGGCCCACAGACTAGGCTGGCGGATGGGTAGGGTATGCTTTTTTACGTTTTGGCTTATAGCTTCTTAACTAGCAGAGATACGCTTACATAATCTATTATTTGATAGAAGCGCCTAGTATTGCGCCTTCTAATAAAAAAAGAATTAGCTCATTCCGCCTAGTATTAGCTAAGTTATTAACACTACCTAGCAAAGTATACCTATTAATACATTGGGAAAAGTTTTTCTGTTGTCGAAATTAGGAAATCGTGGCATTGTACTGTGGGCAACAGTAGGACTTGTAGGCCTATAATAGTTATTTAATGTGCATTTAATGTCTAGCTAATTTCAAGCTAACAGCTCTAACAGTCCTAACAGCTACAATAGCTATAATAACTCCTAATCCTGCTACAATAGTAGCTCTACTTAATAAACTATACTTTTATTATATTAATATACTACTAAGTCTCCTCTTTAAAATAAGCTATTAAATAATATTATAGGCCTATTAATAGAATAGTTATTAAGCGTAGAAGGTTTTAAGCTTAATATTCCTTGCTAAGACACTAAGTTAAGATTTTTTACTAGGGCTCTAGCAGCCTAAATGTTAGAAAATACAAGAATATTATTCAAGAATAGTAGGTAAACTAAGAATTCTACGCCTACGCCTGCCTATTCCGCAGTGTGTGCTTGTTAGCAGGTGCTTTGTTGTGTGCTGTTGCAGCTGCTACGTCGTGTGCTGTTGCAGCTGCAGCTGATGTGTTGTGTGCTGGCGCAGCTGCAGCTGCCATGGTGTGCTGTCGCAACTTCAAAACACAAACCTTTAACAAACAAACCTTCAACACTCTATAACTCGCGTTGTAGTAGGCCTACAATAATATTTTTTTACTTATTTTGAAGCTACAATTTCGCTCTATCTGTGCATAAAATTTTGTAATTTTTAAATATTTAATACTAGTACTAGCAGAACTAAGGGTAACGTACTCTATCACCGAGCCGGTCATATCACCGAACCGGTCAAAATCTCTTAGCGCGCCCAACTTATGTTGCGGCAACTTGAATTACTCGCTATTAAACAGTGATCCAGCGTACTGCGTGCTTTCATCAGATTCAGAATCTTCTTCTGTATCTTTCTAACACGTTCGAGCGTTGTGCCCTGTGCCTCCACAGTTTCCACAGCGCCGTTGGGCTAACTGGGTCCTTTCTTGAGTACCTGCACCACGAGTCTTCTTTGATGGCTGAGCTGCTACAGACACCTCAGCAGCTACCCGTGATGCTGCTGGGCCATACTCAAGTGTGCCGCCATGCTGAATTTGCTTTCGCTTGCGCGACTTTCTCCTAGTCATGACTGCTAATTGCTCTTCAAGCTCAGTAATGCGAGCAGCTTGCAGCGCGTTTTGGTGCAGCATTAATTCACTACCTTTGATAAGCTGAGAGAAGCCAGCCTAGGCTGTAACTGGTGACCGAGTAAAGGAGTCATGTACAAGCTTTGACTAAGACCCAAACTCGTGTGTATTGCTTAGAGTCCTTGACTGCCACAGTGTCTCTGGTAGAGGGGGTGCTGGTGGGGTACAGTGTCGCACCTCAAGGCGATCTAACACTACCTGCGCGTTGGTAGGGACTAGCCCTGATGCCTTAAAGGCCTTCTGACAGTTGGCCTTTGTAAACACGTCAAGAAACGCGTCTCTAAAGGCTAGAAGGAAGCCTTCCTTGTTGATGTGGAAGACGCGTTGGCGTGCCAAGTCCTGGACGCGTTGGGAGTACTTGCGCTTCAACGGCGAGAAACAGACCACGTCAAGCAGCTGGAGGATGTGTGACGAGTGAGCTGGCATACAGAGAGTAAGGATCTTGTTATCTAGGCAATAGTCCTTAAAATCCTGGTTAAGGTGGCTCTCATGGCCGTCCAAGATAAGTAGCCTGTATCCCCCTACCTAACGCGCTCTTGTATGCGCGTCAAAATGCTTCAACCACTCAAGGCCAAGCGCGTTGTTCGTCCAGCCGTTCTCAGAGACAGAGAGCTTCCAATTGTGTGGTATATCCGTCTCCTCGTACCAGGCAGAGATGTGGATGCGTCCTTTGTAGATGATGAAAGGCGGGGTCGCATATCCAGCAGCGCAGATGCTCTGTATAACTGTAACCCACTCCCAATCGCCTGGCTGAACAAGCTCAGGTCGAGCGCGTCTCTCAGCGCCTGTGACAACCTTCATTGACCCTATCACGCCCATCTAGAACCCAGTCTTATCAAAGTTGTGCACGTCATTGTTGTGGATGCCATACTTGGCCTTAGTACCCTCTACTAGCATAAACCACGCGTTAATTACCTCAGGATCTTCCTGCAGTATCCTCTGTCTGTCCTTTGCTTAGTTAAACACTATCTTGAGCTAATCTAAACGCGTTACAAATCTTGTAGCCTAGAGTTTACCAACAGGCTCCCCACCACGCACACCCAACAGTTTATCAGCCATATCTGCCACCTCACACAGCTGAGGCGCAAATCCTTGCGAATTGAGGTCAAGGATATATTAGACAATCGTTTGCTCTTTAGTTGCAGTGAGCTTCTGGCAGTTTGCGCGTACGTTGAGTCGAAATGGAGTATTGCTAGCGCGTTCAGAGAGCCTGCGTTGGTTAACGTTGAATGCAGCAGCAGCAGCCTGATGGCTCTGAAACTGTCCGGTATTGTAGGCCTGGAGAGCAAGCTGCAGTCTCCCTTCGTGTTGAAGCAATAGGTCGTGATGTTGTTGAGACATACTGTGAAGTGCGGAGTTGTGTTGGTCTTGGCAGATTTTGACCGGTTCGGTGATATGACCGGCTCGGTGATAGAGTACGTTAGCTATGCAACAATGTTGCAATATTATTTTAAGTTTATTAAATATAGGTACTTAGTGTTTTAGCTATTAGTAACATTAGCGTGAAATTAGGGCTATTAGGCGCAAATTAGGGCTGTTAGGGCTGTTAAACAGCTGTTGCACGACCATGCCACGACTGTCAGCAACGGCCAGTCTAGGCCGGATTTTGAAAAACTTTTCCCAATGTAGGTATGCTCGCTAGGTACCCCCCCTTTTTTGACCTTTTCTAGCCTCTAGCTTGTGCAGTTTAATAGTTATAACAAAACCCTCTACTACAGAAATGTAGATGTAGTTTTTCTCTTTCTTTTAAGCCCTATTTTGCTAGAATCCATGTATTATTGACAAAGTTTTGGGGGGTACCCACGAAGGACGTTGGAGTATACCCATTCCGCCAGCCTACCACAGACTAAGCCTAATGATAAGCAACACGCTAGATTAAGGTCGCTAAGCATGTAAAAGAGGGGTAGCTAAGCAATTCAGGACTACTAAGACAATGCCTTAGCTAATAATTAACAGAAAGGCAGGGTTAAGAGTATATAAGATTAGAGGAGAGACACAAAATGGACAGGACAGAGAATACACACAATTTTTACTACCCACAACCTCGTCGAGTTTATACTCTGACAACAGTACGAGAATCTGACAAGAGTATTGTTGGCGCGTTTAGAGAGCCTGCGCTGGTTAACGTTAAATGCAGCAGCAGCAGCCTAATGGCTCTAAAACTGTCTAGTATTATAGGCCTAGAGAGCAAGCTGCAGTCTCCTTTTGTTTTGAAGCAATAAGTCGTGATGTTGTTAAGACATACTGTGAAGTGCGGAGTTGTGTTAGTCTTGGTAGATTTTTACTAGTTTGGTGATATGACTGGCTTGGTAATAGAGTACGTTATAGACAATTATAGTGCCAGCCAGCTAGCTTTGCCTCTAGCTGCTATAAGCGCTATGCCACGTGTCGTGTTCGTGCATAGTCGTCACAATATTGTCTATTTAACGTAAAGCACCACCAAGCTGGACACACCACTGAGCTGGATACTTTTTCTTGGCATTGTGAACACCATGTACTGTAACAGAGTAGGCGCCCTGCCCTCGAAATCAATACTACGTAACTTCCCTGTCTTTACCAAAAGGTAAGCACAAGAATACTTTAGCAAGTATTCGTTGCGTAGTATAATATATATAGACAATAATAGTGCTAGCCAGCTAGCTTTGCCTCTAGCTGCTATGAGCGCTATGCCACTTGTCGTGTTCGTGCATAGTCGTTACATGTACGGGACAAGCAACTACTTACTACTTGCTGCAGAACCTGCGTACAACGCACTTGCATCAGATGTAGACTCTTCTTCTGCATCTTTCTAGCACGTATGAGTGTTGTGCCTAGTCTTCCTATAGTTGCCACAGTGCTGTTGACCTAGCTGTGCTCTTTCTTAACTACTACTACCACGCGCTTTCTTTAACACTGTATGAGCTGCAGCCCCGCTTCTAGCTACTAATAATGCTGCTTTACTATACTCTACTGTGCCCCTATGCTAGATCTACTTTCTTTTTTAAGTCTTGCGCTTTATTATCTCTGCTAGTTGCTCTTCAAGCTCCTGTACATAAGCCTTAATAAGTATATTTTTATTTAGCATCTCTTTAGCCCCTTTAATAAGCTTTAAGAACACCTCCTAAGTAGATATTAGTAACTATACAAAGCGCTTACTTATAAGCTTTAATTATGACCTAAATTTGTGGGTATTACTTAGGGTTTTAGATTGCTATAGTGTTTCTAGTAGAGGTATTAATAGAGGGGTAAAAAATTGCACTTTAAGCTAATTAGGGACTGCCTGCGCATTAATAGGGACTAGTCCTAATGCCTTAAAGGCCTTTTTACAGTTCTTATACATTAATATGTTAAAAAACGCGTCTCTAAAGGCTAGAAGGAAGCCTTCTTTGTTAATATAGAAGATAGGATAATCTTGTGCTCCTCACAGTACTAGTGGAATTTGACTGAGTTGTGGCTCTTGTGGCTGTCTAGAATAAGCAGCTAATAGCTGCTAACAGTGCGCGCCTTTATATGCTTATAAAAGTGCTTTAACTACTTAACCCTAAGCTTATTATTAGTCTAGCTATTGTTAGAGACATTAAAAACCTAGTTATTAGGTATAATAGGCCCCTTGTACTAGGTAGAGAGGTAGTGCTTGCTAGAGAAGATAATAAAGGGTGGGATAGACCAGCCCTTTGCGCAGATGCCTTGGAAAATACTAGTCTACTCTTAGTTGCCCTGCTGCACTGCCTTTAGTCTCTCTTAATGCTTAGAGCCTGTAACAATAGCTCCTGTTAATATAACACCTATTATAAAGCTAGACTTATTAAAGTTTTAGGTGTCTTTATCTTGTATACTATACTTAGCTTTAGTATTCTCTACTAGCTAGAACTACATCTGTAACAACGCTCTACGAACAGTGACCCGATACCACTAGGATACGGTTCTAGCGACTCATGACCATGGCCCTTGTCGCATGGCATGAGCTCACACCGAACTGCCACCGAACCCTCATATATAAGGAGCAAGGGACTGTAGCATTGTAGAGTAGTTTTTCTGTATCCTTTCGTACAAGACCTATAGGTGTAGAGAATATATCCTGGTGTTCTTATTATCCCAGCACTCCCATATGCCTCGTAGCGGATTCACACCTATTCCGGATATCTCTCTTCTTGCCTGCGTCGTTACATTATACAGAAAAACTCGTCCCAGCCGGTGACGGCC
>NW_022984818.1:0-1579 GCF_010094145.1 Didymella exigua CBS 183.55
AGACTAGGATTAGACATAAACCTAGCAAGGTAGTTAACACTATATACTAGGTCAGGCCTAGTAAAGGTTGTTAAGTATATTAAACTACCTATTTGTTGTTAAAAGTCCTTTAGTACAGTACTTTCTTCTAGGTTTTTACTAAGTTTAATACCTATAGGCAGAGGTATATATTTAGGCAAGTTATCTTGCTTATTATACTTTTTAAGTATATTAGCAATAAAGTTCCTTTGTGTTATTATTAGAGATTTCTTCTTTCTATCCCTAATTATCTCTACACTAAGGAACTCTCTAATCTTACCTAGATTTGTAACTTCTAATTTAGAAGTAGTAGTTAGGTCTTTATAGAGACTCTGTACAAGGTTTATATCTTTTACAAATACTAGTATATTATCTACATGTGTTGCTAGGACTATAGGCTTGTCCTTGTGCACAAATATACTAGTATCTATTCTTAGACTACTAAATCCTAGCTTTTGTAGAATATTAGTTAAGAATAGCTACTATTGTCTACTAGCTTGTTTCAAGCTATACAGAGCTTTGTTTAACTTGCATACTATAGTAGAATAGTTCTTATCTTCTATAGCAGTACAAATAGAGTTTAGAAGATCTTTATCTGTAGTTTCTTCTTTAGCTCATTGTAGTATGTACTTTTCTAGGCCTATAGGCAGTTGCGTATAGATGTTATCTATATCTATATCTGCATTAGGGAACGCTTGCTTTACATCCTATGTGTAGATTTCCTAATCTAAATAGGCAAATATAGATAGAAGTAGCCTAATTAAGCTAGGCTTGCTAGTAGATGTAAAGGTTTCTTTATAGTTTATACTATACTTTTGTAGAAAGCCTTTAGCAACCTACCTAGCCTTGTACTTCTTAATAGTATTGTCTAAGTTATATTTCTTAGTAAGAACATACCTGCCCTTTATAACAGAGGCAGTCTTTAGTCTCTTAATAATAGACTAGGTGTTACTTTTAATTAGATCCTCTACCTCTACTTGCATAGCTTTTAGGTAGAGGTCTTTATTACTTCTAAGTAACACTTCCTTTAGGCTTCTAGGTTCTTCTAAGTTATTGCTATTAGAAGTAGCAAGTATATTCTCTAATATTGCTTTGTTATATAGAGATTTCCAGTCTTGCTTGCTATTAGCTTTATTAATAGCACTTGTAGCAATACTATTTTAACTAGTGTCTTCTTTAATAATAGAAGTATAGACAGCTAGTTCATCTTCAGAACTATCCTCTAGCTCTTTTACTCTAGGCAAGTTATCTATTACACTAGAAGTAGAAGGTTTCTTATTAATAACAACCTTAGGATTTCTTCCTATAATTCTATACGTAGAGCTACTAGATCTATTAGGCTGTAGTCTAGTAAATACTCTCTAAATATTGTTGTTGTTATTAGGCTTATAGAAATAACCTTCTATAATTTTACAATCTCTAGCAGTTATAATCTTATTACTACTAGGATTGTAGAGTTTATAGATATTAGACCCTACAAAGCCTATTAAGTAAAAAGGCGTAGCCTTAGAATCTAGCTTCTTAGTAAACAAGCTAGGTTCCTTGTAGTACGCTAAAGAGC
>NW_022984818.1:2777-10310 GCF_010094145.1 Didymella exigua CBS 183.55
ATAAAGTATATTAGTTAATTTAACTAATTGCTTAGTGCTAGTAAAGACTAGGCTTATTTCTCCTACACCTTGCGCCTTAATTGTATTACTAGTATTACCCCACTTAATAGATGTATTAGAGGGTCTTAGGCTAGTAAACAATTCTTTAATATAGCAAGTGTGTATAGTTGCTCTAGAGTCTAGGATAAAGTCTATAGTACAAGAAGTATTATTAGACTTTGCAGAAGAGAAGAGTATTTATTCTTCTTTGCTTATAGTACTACTATTAATAGATTTATCCTTTCTTAAGCTAGGATATTTTCTATAGCAGCTAGACTCTAGGTGTCCCCTTAATTTATAATAGTTACACTTTATAGTAGACTTTATTCTTGTCTTACTAGTGTTACTATTATTAGAACACCATTCTATTGAAATCTAAGAAACTAGTTGAAAAATACTAAGAACAATACTATTAGAATCAGCGAGTCGAGCCGCACCCAACGACACCGCGATGGCAGCGATGCAGGGAGTGCAGCGCGAAGGAGATGGGGGCGGCCAGCCAGACGCGGTACCAACGCGCCTGGCCAGCAACAGACCCAACAAAGGAAGGGAGGAAGGGGACCACCCTAACCAGAGAAAGGAGATGCAGGGAAGGACAGTGAAGGAGATCTTAAGAGTACTAACAGAACAACAGAGGAAGGGAGCAGAAGGACTTAACACAGTCACCACTATCCAGGGCGCAACGCAGGTCGCCCACGACCTCCTGGCAGCTCTCAGCCAGGTAGAAAAAATTTTCACCACTAGGCTGAGAACCCCACCACCAACGACGACGGCGCAGGGCAGGCTAGGAGCACTACAAGCAGTGCTCCAGAAGCTCAATGCCATGGAAAAGAAGATGGAGGGCACCCGGGTCAGGATACAGGAGAAGGAGGGACAAGGAGGGCCGCGCACCTGGAGCCAGGTGGCGGCCAAGGGAATCAGCCAACCCGCAAGGGTTGAGCTGAGATTGGAAGAGACGGAGGGAACTAAGGGAGAGACTACCCAAGCGCAGCTAGAGCGCATCCGGGTCGTGATACCTGACGCGCGCGCGATCATAACCCATCCAAGGTCTGTGCACAAGGTGTTGGTGGTGGTTAGGGACACCACCCGTCGCGACCAGATCATCCAATCTGGCCTACTAGGTGCTGAGGGCATGAAACTGATCAGGAAGCCACACCTAGTCATGGTCTCTAGTATCCCACTCAACACGCCTATTAAGAACTCAAAATGCGCAGAGAACAAAGAGTGGATTGCCCAAGCCTACTCCTGTAACCTAGGTATCAGGATCGAAAGGGTAGCGTGGCTCTACTCCGATAAGAACCTGAAATCCAGACGGGACGGGGGCAAGCAGACGAAGGGATCCCTGCTCATGAACGTTGGGACGGAAGAGAACCAGAGGAAGCTGGTCAAGTCCGGCTTCCTGATGGGGGCTGAGTGGCACCCAGCTCAGCTCTGGGACATCTCCCTCACAGATGGACAGTGCTTCAAGTGCTGGAAATGGGGCCACACCCAGTCTGTCTGCAACGCCACTAAGGAGGCGTGTGGGCACTGTGCTAGAGACCACGCCACTAGGAGCTGCAAGAGCACCAATGAGTTGAAAGCCAGCTATGCGTGTTGCAAGCAGAAGGGACACAAGGCCTAGATGTCACGCTAATATAGGGCCTACCAAATGTTTCAGACCATGAACAAAGAGACTAAACAGAGGCTATAGTGGCAGACGCTCTAGATCTAGTCTAACTAGGGACAAGGGTTCTTAGGACCAACCATCAGCCTTAGCGGCTCTACGCTGGCCAGTAGAGCCAGCTCAGCAAGAGGAGACGAAGCGGAATGGACAACCGTTCCAGTCGCTGGGGGAAACAAGAGGAGAGCAGCAGTCAGTTGCCCCACCCACATAAGCAGGGCCACCAGCGCCCTAGGGCAACAGCGGATATTCACATTCTGTCAAGAAACTAGAGACAACAACACGCTAGCTGAGGAAGCCGTTCGATCCACCTAATAAGAGGACTAGGCATTATCCAATATAACTGCGGAAATGCGAATGGAGGAGCAGCAAGGCCACTCCTAGACTCAGTCATCCTGGCGTTGTTCCTGGTCATTGCAATCCAGGAACCCATGATTGGAAGCTTAACAGGTAGGCACACATACTGCCCCAAGAACTACTAACTAAGCCGCCCCCTACGCTAGGGGATGAAGGTGGTATTCCTTATATACAACTAAATACCACTTACTAAAGTTAAGAGCACGTTAGCTACTAACCTTACTAAGGGAATCTAAGTCTGCACGCAAGGCTAGTAGACCCACATTATCAACGTTTACAGCCCGCCTATAATACCAGGCTAGGAAGCCACACACACCATCAAAGCATGGCCGGCAATCAGGAACGCCATCTAGGACGCTCTGCCCAACGCTGCAACTCTAATTATTAGAGACTTCAACGCCCACCACCTAGAATAGTTAGGGAGGAATACACTAGGAGAACTGCAGGCAGAACAGCTCTGTGCTAACATGGCTAGTTAGGGATTCTAGCTCCTAAACAAACTAGGGGTACTAACCTAGAGAAGAGGACCCCTCTAATTAGTTATAGACCTAGGGTTTGCTACAAGGGTTGTAGCAGACAGAGTCACAACCTACTAACTAAGAGAGGACTAGGCTGTTATAAGGGACCACGTCCTAATTAAGATCTAGATAGACACAAGCCCTATAGCCAGGAAGGAAAGCAAGCAGTTCGCCCTTGCAAAGGCTGACTGGGACAGGATTAAAGATACTGTGAACTAAGGCAACTGGACCTAGGCGACAGGAGGAGAGGCTATTATAGGCCTTATTAAACAAGTTAAGGAGGCACTAACTAAACACTGCCCTACAAAGAAGACCCGCAACAGAGCGAGGCCTGATTGGTCACCTGAAGCAGCCACAATACTTAACAAGGTAAAGAGGGCTAGACAACTAGCACAACAGGACCACACAGGAGACAGCGAAAGGGCGTGGAAAGCCCTCTGTAACAGACTAAAGAGAGTCCTGCAGTCAAACGCTAGAGCACATTGGAGAAAAGTAGTGGCAGACCTCACTAACAACAAAAACTTGGACAACGCCCTAAACAAGGGTCTGTAGAACCTATCTAAGTAGAGCTAGAAAGTTAAGAGCAGGGGTGAGGGGACAGCAAACGTCCTACTACTCCAGAGGTCAGCAGAAAGCGAACTCGAAGCCTCAAACGAGGAGAAGGCCAGGATCCTAGGGGAGCGCTTCTTCCTAGCTAGTGGGGCGGCAGACCTGTCAGACATCAACCCCATCACAGAGTACCTACGCTTCCACCTGGCGCTAGAGATATCCCTAGACGAATTAAAGGAGGTCATCTCCTCACTACCTAATAACAAGGCACTAGGACCTAACTAGATACAGAATAAAGTATAGAAAACTCTTAAGGAGGACATTGCAGATAGAGCCTCTGCAGCAATCTCCTAGGTGCTGAAGGACAGCAAGGTACCTATGCACCTTAAGGAATCTACAACTGTTGTACTACGCAAGGAGAAGAAAAAGGACTACTCCCTGCTAGGGAGCTACCACCCTATCACATTAGAAAACACAATAGCTAAAATTATAGAAAAGATCGTCGCTAACAAGATCACGAACGCAATGGAGGACAAGGAACTTACGCCATAGAATTAAATAGGAGCCCGCAGGAAGAGGTCCACACTCACGGCTGTAGAACTCCTCACAGGCACAGTCACTACGGCATAGGGGGCGGGTCAGCCAGTGGTCTCAGTGCTTGCACTTGACCTGGCCGGAGCATTCGACAACGTAGCTCACAATCGCCTCACATAGGTACTCCAACATAAAGGCTTCCCTAAGTGGATAGTTGTATACATAGAGGCCTTCCTTAAAAACAGACAGACAAAGATTAGCTTCAACAACTACAGCAGCCTATAGATAGAGACGAACACTAGTATACCACAGGGATCCCCCCTGTCGCCTGTGCTGTTCCTACTCTTCATCTCTAACCTACTAGAGGACCTAAGCAAAGTCCAGGACAAGTGCCTAGGCTTTAGCTTTATGGACAACACAAACATCATAGTATAGGGACTATCTACAGCAGACAACTGCAGGAGACTTACAAACACCCACACGCAATGCAAACAGTAGGTATCTAGATTTAGAGCAAGGTTTGCCCCTAAGAAATACTAGCTTATGCACTTCACTAGGCAGCAGAACAAGGGAGACAACCTCCTCTCCACAGTAATAGTAGGAGACTAGCTAGCTAAGATTGTTACAATAATAAGAGTACTTAGAGTATAGATAGACCTAAAGCTCTTGTAGAAAACGCACATCTAGAAGGTAGCAACAAAAGGAGAGATGGCGTTCCACGCTATGTCTAGGATTATAGCATTGTTATAGGGCCCATCAGTCTGCAAGTCACAATTAGTATACACAGTAGTGGCACGTCTAATTATGGTATACAGATCCCAGATATGGTCAACAGGGCAGGGAGGCAAAGGCATAGACGAGGCAAAGATTTGCAAGCTAGCGGTGGTCTAGAACAAGTGTCTGAGGCGGACGCTAGGGGCCTATAAGAGAACACTAGTGGCTGCAATTAAGAAAGAGAGCAGAACACCGCCACTATCCCTGTACATACAGGCAGTAACCCTCTAAAGGGCAGTTATAACAACAAATCACCTAGTCACAAAGAGGATTAAAGAGACACTTAACAAAGTATAGGCCTTAGCTACTACAGGTGGACAAGCAGCAAGATGGGGCAGGCCAGCGAGGATCCTCACTCAGCCACAAACTAACATAGAGGGCGCCCGCTAAATAGGGAGAAAACTTATTAATAAACAAATAGCGCGTAGGCAGGCTGAGGCTGCCGCCACAGGTCTAAGGAACAAGCCTAACAGAAGGCAGATACAGTTAAGGAGCACGATTAAGGAGATTGCCATGGACCTTACGGACAGATGGAGGAGGAGATGGGAGCTTTAGGCAGCAAAACCTCACAGGTTGGCGCCTACATGGAAGGAGAGCTGGGATTTCCAGCCACTGCATCTATATAACGGCGTTCCCAAACACGTAGCTACAGCAATTGTGTTGCTACGCACAGAGGTCCTCGGGCTCAAGGCGTGGCTAGCACAAATTAGGGTACTAGGCACCAACCCTGACTGCACGTGCGGACACCCTAGGCAGACTCTTAGCCACGTCCTCTCGTTCTGCCTAGACTAGAGGGAGGCGAGGCTCAAGCTGATGGAAAGGGCAGGCACAACAGATCTCCCACGAATTCTAATAAACCAGGAGAAGGTTGTAGCAGCAGGCAGGTGGCTGTTGGACACAGGACTGCTAGAGCAGTTTTAAGTGGCGCTAGAGGTGGAACAGACTGACACTAGGGGGTGGTCCCTATTTACAGCTATAGGCTAACACCCACACAAGCCCTTCTGCTCCCCTACTATAGGGCAGCACAGACAGGTACTAGACAGGACTATGACAGAAGGCAACAGACACAGACAAGGCGGGGGTTTTTAGCTCTAATAGAGCATGTTGGCCCTAATCACGAAAGCGAGTACATAGTGTTCATAGACCTAAAAGGGAACTAGGCAGCACTCTAAATTGAAATCTTACTTACTTACTATTATTATCCTTAGTCTGCATAGACATTTCTATATTATTGCTATAACTAGAAGAATCTTTACTACTATAAGGCTCTCTTACAGTATTACCTCTATTAATAGTCTTAAAAGACCTAATTCTTCTAGATTTATCTAGTAACTACATTACTATCTCTTCTAAGGTTATAGTATTAGAAGTTCTAATAGACTACGTAATAATAGTTACTATATACTTATATTCCTTACTTAGATTATTAAGTAGGAGAGCAATAATAAATTTATTTAGCAGACTAATACCTCTAGACTCTAGATTATTAATAACTCTTCTAAAAGAGTTAATATACTCTTCTAGATTGCCTTTATAGCTATTAAGAGTAGTGTTTATTAGCTCCTTAGATAATAGGAACTCACTACTAAATCCTTTAGCCTTGTATAGATTTTTAAGTGTATTCTAAAGAATAAATAGATTGCTTATAAATCTAGTTTGTAGTAGAGGGATATCCTCTAAGGCTAGTTTAATTAAAGCTGTTGTCTTATAGGCATTTTTATCTAGGGTTTTAGTATTATCTACTATAGTAGCAGGATTACTAAGTATATAACTTAGATATCCTTTTTCTACTATAATAGCCTCTATTCTAATAGCCTAGATGTTATAGTTAAGACTACCTTTAAGCTTAGGGAGCTTAATAGACTCTAGCATCTTGTAAATAGGCTAGTTAGTCTTTTCTTTAAAGCGTCCTCTTTAGGGGCTTTTTAGAGGTAATATTTGCTAAAGAGAGTAAATATACTAGTCTCTCTCTAGGAGATTTAAGGACTAGTAAAGGTAAAGCCTATAAATAGAATGCCTACTAGTAATACTTACAGTAGGTCTTATATCTAATATTTTACTATTACAGGTGCTTAATGTACTACTAGTTTCTTATAAAGATACTAGAGTCCTTACTATAGAGCACTTATACACCTAGTTTTCTAACAAAGTACTAGGGTATATGTTGCAGCCAAAATAGAGGCAAAATGTACATACATTTGCACCCCTGAATTGGCTGGTAAATAGGCATGATATCTGCTGCGACACACCCCCTCACGTCCAACCAGGACCGCATAATTAGAGGTGACACAACGCAGCAGAATGCCTAATGTGCTAAGTAGGTGAATCCTTCTTCGTGATGCTCTACACTATGCTCTAGATGGTAGCCCTAGTTAAGCAGGTACCATGCCAAGGCTCGGCTATGGTCACCCATGGAACACGAAAATCCATTCAACCTTTGCTTGCGCAGCTTCAGCGTCCGGGCTCATAACTGTTGCAGCCAAAATAGAGGCAAAATGTACATACATTTGCACCCCTGAATTGGCTGGTAAATAGGCATGATATCTGCTGCGACAGTATATTATTTGTAATAGTGATAAAAGCAGCCTAGTTAAGTTCAGGGACTAGGATTAGAGTCACTAGTATAACTTATAATGCTACTAGGCACCTAGTTTTCTTAACAAAGTACTAGGTATAGCTACTGTAGACTAGGGGGGTCGTAGTAACCACAGTACTTTACTAAGGCTTTTAAATAAGATATAACTACAACAGTAAGTACTGTTAAGTAGTAACTCTCTTAGGGTTTTAATATATGCTAGCTAAAAGCTGTTTAATCTAGACTTTACTAAATATAGTTACTGTCTCTACGAACCCTAAGGTATAAGTAAGACTCTAGCTATAATAGTAATAGCTAGTATAAGCTTTTACAGTAAGCTTAGCAATACCAATACTAGTAAAGGTGACTAGTAATAGAGTAGTATATTTTTGCAATAATATACTAGTAGCTAGTACCCTAAAAGAGGTTGCCAAGCTCTAATAGGACTTACTATAGGATAACTTATAAGTATAGGAATAAGCGTCTATGTTATAAGTTATTGCGCCCTATAGCTTATACTAGTTCCT
>NW_022984818.1:11020-17210 GCF_010094145.1 Didymella exigua CBS 183.55
GTTCTAGACTCCTCTAAGTAGGTCTACTTTATCTATGCTTAGTATTGCTGCATATGCAAGCAAGATTACGTAGGTGCATGCGTAATTGTATACGTCAGCATCTTACAGAGTAGGCTACTCTATTTGTAAGCAGAGGGTCTAGAACATCTCTAGTTACTAAAAATAGAGAACAGCATATCTTAAGAACGAGAGGAGATACAGGCTTCGTAAGCACACCATTTTAATCCTCTCTTCTTAGAGATTACAATAGTAATGCTTAGGTAAGCATAGCGCTATACCTAAGAAGGAAATACGCTAGAGAAAGATTATAAGAACAAAGTCTTATAACTTTACAAATAGTTATTAGGAAGCCCTTAGTTAGGAGATTTTAGCACAAAGTCTTGCAACTTCTTTTGCTAGGTCTATCTTATCTAAGTCTAAATCTACTTCTTAATTACTTCTAGCCGCATTCTTTGCTACTAAGGTTTAATTAGGGGGTAGTTTAGAGGCCTTATTTGCTATGCTCTAAACTTAGGCTAATCTTCTTATAGGTTCCTTAGAACTAGGGGTGTTGCTGCCTAATATTAGTATTATCTCTAATTTAGGTAGGTTGTTAGTAGTCTCCTAGTCTCTACCTTAGCGCTATCTAACGTGTCTTTTCTAAAGTAATCTAGACGTAATTATCTTAGAAGTTCTAAACCTAAAGGCTTTAGTTATTAGGAGATCTCTAGTATCCTAACTATAGCTAAATGCTAGATGTAATAGTGTGTAGTAAATTAACTCTAATTCTACTAGGTTCTTAGGCGTAATCTAAAACAAACAAGTTACAATATTATTTAGAGGCTGTCACTAGCTAGGACGAGTTTTTCTGTATAATGTAACAACGCAGGCAAGAAGAGAGATATCCAGTATAGGTGTGAATCCGCTACGAGGTATATAGGAGTGCTAGGATGATAAGAACACTAGGATATATTCTCTACACCTATAGGTCTTGTACAAAAGGATACAGAAAAACTACTCTATAATACTACAGTTCCTTGCTCCTTATATATAAGGGTTTAGTAGTAGTTTAGTGTGAGCTTATGCCATGCGACAAGGGCCATGGTCATAAGTCGCTAGAACCGTATCCTAGTGGTATCGGGTCACTGTTCGTAGAGCGTTGTTACAAACACCAGCAAAGCGCATGCGCGACACTCAACGCGTAATGTCTCAACAACCACAACCTCACAAGCCCTATACTGAAGCTGACGTGCAGCTTGCCCTCTCTAACATTAAATGCAACTAGATTACAAGCCTATAACGTGCTAA
Source organism: Didymella exigua CBS 183.55 (assembly GCF_010094145.1). NCBI lineage: Eukaryota > Fungi > Ascomycota > Dothideomycetes > Pleosporales > Didymellaceae > Didymella > Didymella exigua. Next base: position 12,308 of record NW_022984818.1, read on the forward strand.
GGCAGGCTACAGCGTTCCTTGTAGGACAATATAACAACAATATAATAGGAAGCCCTCTAGACGCAACTGCAAGCCTAGATTAAAGCGCCTAACAAAGCTAGAAGAGGAGGTAATTCTGCAGCGTATACTTAATAAGAACCTACGTAGAGTACCACCCTTAAGCTACACGTACAAGATATGGCTGATAGACTGCTGCGCAACTGCAGCAGTAAGCCTGTTAGTAAATGCTAGGTTAACAGGTTTATTAAGCGTACACCTAAGCTACGCACGTGCTAGACTTGTCTATACAATTACTAGCAAGCTCTCTATAAAGACCTAGCAATTATTAAGCCCTAGTTTACGCTAGTTTAGAATATAAAGGCAAAGTATAGTATTATAGACAATAATATAAATAACTTTAACAAGTCTAGCTTCCTAATAGGTAAGATATCTTTATAACTTATTATAATAGGCATAGAGAAACCTAGGAAAGTAAAGAAGCTTTAGCCTAGTAATTATAAGTAGACTATGTTAATACAGGGTGTTAGCGCAATAGGGCGTGTTATCCTACCCTTCCTTATCTTTGCTAGTAAGGTTCTTATCTCTAACTAGTTTACTAAGGACCTCCTACGCAATTAGGTTATTTAAGTAAGCCTAACAGGCTAGACAAACAACAATCTAGCGCTTGCCTAGCTTAATAACTTTAATACACATGCAAGGCCTGTAGGAGCGTATAGGCTGATAATTATTAACAGCCACAAGAGCTATTACTTAATAGATTTCTAGGATTGCTGCAAGGAGAAGAAGATTATTGCCCTCTATATGCCTCTACACTTGTTGCACCTCCTGTAGATGCTTAACGTCGCCTGTTTCTTGCTATTAAAGTACATGTATAGTAATTAGATCTTAGCCTTAGTATATAATTATATTAACTATATTAGCAAATAGATATTCTTACTAGCCTTTAAAGTAGCTTTTAAGAAGGTGTTTACAAGGGAGAATGCTTGCGCAGGGTTTTAAGGCGCTAGATTGTCTCTACATAATCTACAGGCTGTGTTATTAAAGCTAAATGTGCAGCTGCGTACGCAAACTCTACCACAGCAAGTTAACACTGCTTAGGAGGCAAAAACACCACACAACACTAAAGAAATAGAGGTGCAATAAACACTAGTTTAAAACAGGATAAAAATCTATTAAGTGTCTCTAGTAAATTTACTTAATAAGTAGGTGTAGTAGCTAATAAAAGGCGCGTAGTAGATAGCTTATAAGATAGTATTAATACGCACAGAGATAGTGCGCCTTAATACTACTACTAAAGCAGTAACAAAGTATAAAAGTTGCAAGAGACGCTACGTACAGGCAGAGGAGACATTAATAGTTAGCAAGGTATTAGAATTAATTACTAAAAGGGAGGGTGGCAGATATAAGGACAGTAAGGAGCTAGCAAAGAGGGTGCGCGCAGGGCAACACTACAGCTCTTGCAGTGAGATTAGGCACAACTCTTGCACCTATAAGGTAGAAATTAAGGATATAAATAATAGTAACGCTTCTAAATAATACTATACTATTGTAAGAGTACAAAATTTGTGTTGTGGTGCTAAGCTACGTCGCTGCGCGTACGCCTCGCTGGTGTTCGTGGGGCGCTCACTGAGGTGGGGCGCTCACCGATAAAACAGGTTATAAAAGAAAGTAATTATAGTAAAAAGGGACACTAATATTTGCTAAGGGAGTGTAGCTAACTACTCTAAAAGAGTTTAAGGCCTATAGTAAAAGGAAGAAGGTAAAGAAGAGGTTGTGTGTTAATAGGAGCACTTAGTCTTTTAGGCACTGTAGCACATGTAGCAAGACAGGTCATAACGCGCAAATATACAGTAAAGATATACAGAGTACTATAGATTAGTTTAATATACTGTGTACCGTGCTTCACAAGCGAGCGGCGCACCCAAGCGAGCGGCGCACTCTCCCCACCAAAACGCTTGCGCAGCGACAACACGTAATGCCTCAACAACACCAAACCCAGAGACTCTATACTGAAGCTGACGTACAGCTTGCTATCTTAGATCTTTAAGAAGAGCAGATTAAGAGTATACAGCTTACTAAGAAAGTCTATAAGGTCCCTTAAATTACAATACAATAATAATATAATAGAACACACTCTTAATATAATTATAAGCTAAAATTAAAACGCCTTATAAAGCTAGAAGAGGAGGCAATTATACAGCGTATACTTAAAGAGAGTTTATGTAGAATACTACCCTTAAAGGTGCACGTATAAGATATGGCTGATAGACTGCTAAGAGAGCGTGGTAGGAAGCCTACAGGCAAGAACTAGGTTAATAACTTTATTAAGCGTACACTAGAGCTGCGAACGCGATGGAGCCGTCCGTATGATCACCAGCGAGCTGCCTGCGAGGACCTAGTGATTACCTAGCTATAGTTTAGCCTAGTTTAATTAACAAAGGCAAAGTATAGTATTATAGATAAGGACACCTAGAACTTTAATAAGTCTAGCTTTATAATAGGCAAGATATCCTCTTAGCTTGTTATTACAGGCTTAGAGAAACCTAGGAAATAGAAGAAACTATAACCTAGTAATTATAAGTAGGTTACCCTAGTATAAGGTGTTACTATAATAGGGTATATAATCCTACCCTTCCTTATCTTTGCAGGCAAGGTCCTTATCTCCTCCTAGTTTACTAGTCTACCTTACAACTAGGTTATCACAGTCTCTCCTACTAGCTAGACTAATAACAACATCGCGCTGGCGTGGCTTAAGCATTTTGACGTCTATACAAAGGTGTCCTCTGCTGGGGCGTATAGGCTGCTTATTATCAACAGTCATGAGAGCCACTGCTCGATAGAATTCCAGGACTACTGCAAGGAGAACAAGATTATCACTCTCTGCATGCCACCACACTCATCACACATCCTGCAGCCTCTTGACGTTGTCCCCTACTCGCTGTTAAAGCGCCACTACAGTGACAGGATCTCGCTCTTAGCACGCAGCCGCATCTACTATATTAACAAAGAAACCTTCCTCCTAGCCTTTAAAGTAGCTTTTAAGAAGATGTTTACACTAGAGAATATTTGCGCAGGGTTTTAAGGCGCTAGACTAGTCCTGCATAACCCTAAGGTTGTGTTATTAAAGCTTGATGTACAGCTGCGCACGCCAACGCCACCTGCACCAGGCACTGTTGCCTAGGAGGCGCAAACACCGCGCAACGCCCGTGAGATAGAGGCGCAATCCACGCTAATTCAAAATTGCATACAAAACTATTAAGGGTCTCTAGCAAGTTTATTAGATGAGCAGGTTAAGCAGCTAAGTAAAGGTGCTTAGTAGATAGCTTATAATATAGTGTTAGTATAGGAGGAAATAGGCTGCCTTTAAGACGCTGTTAACATGCTTACAAAGTGCAAGACCTATAAGAGGTAGTACGTATATATAGAGGAGACCCTAACAGTTAGTAAGGTATCTAACTTAATTACTAAAAAGGAGGGTAGTAGTTGTAAGGACAGCAAGACGCCTGTGAAGAGGGTGCGCGCAGAGAGGCGCTGCGGCTGTTACAGCGAGATTGGGCATAACTCCTGCACCTGCAAGGTAGAAATAGAGGATGTAGATAATAGCAATGCTTATAAATAATATTATCCTGTTACGTATATTATAGGAATTTGTGATAGTGTTGCACTACGTCGCGGTGCGTGCGCTGCGCTCGAGAAAGTGCGCCGCTCGCTTGGGTGCGCCGCTCGCTTGTGAAGCACGTTAGTGTGATATATTGTTATTATGTGCTGTAATGTTGCAAAGTAGGTGCAGTGTTGGTGTGGTCTTGGCAAAAGTGATCAGCTCGCTTGGGTGATCAGCTCGCTTGTGAGTTTCGTTATAGAAATACACTAACGTACCTCACGGGCGAGTGGCCGGCCCGGGCGAGTGACCGGACTTTGCCAAGACCACACCAAACTTCATACAACCCGCAATGTCTTAACGCAAAAAGGCTTAAAGTGTCTTAAAGGAACTAGATATATAGCTTGCTATTTAGGCTCTTAAATAAGACGTGACTCTTACTATTTTACGTGCTGTAATAATCTACAAGGTATTAGAAAGAATGCTAAGACAATAACGTGCTAGAACACTCTTAAGATGTAATTGTAAGGTTAACTTAATAAAGCTAATAAGCACTAAAGAGGAGGTAATTGTGCAGCATGTTCTAAAGCTAGATAAGTAAGGATACCCACCCTAGCTTACTAATGTAGAGGAAATAGCCAACTCTCTACTTACTAAGCGCCACTAGCCTCCTGTTGGCAAGAACTAGGCTAGCACGTTCGTTAAGCGTTGCCTAGAGCTCACAGTTAAGTTTAATTAAAAGTACAACTACAAGAGAGCCCTCTGTAATAATTCTAAGGTAATCTAGGGCTAGTTCTGCCTAGTAGAGAATACTAAAGCTAAGTATAGTATCCTAGATAAAGATACCTATAATTTTAATAAGTCTAGGTTTATAATAGGTGTTATATTAATAGGAGCTGTTGTTACAGGCTTAGAGCGTTGTGGAAGACCAAAGACAGTACAGCAGGGCGACCAAGAGTAGACTAGCATTATCTAGGGTATTAACCCTAACCAGGTTGCAGAGCTTTAAGCTGCCAATAAGGCCGCCACACGCCATAAATCACAGAAGAGTAAGCAGATATAGAGGAAGGGGACTCTTACTCTTAGTAAAGGAGTGCGCTTAACTACCCTAAAGGAGTTTAAAGCTTGTAGTAATAGGAAGAAGGTAAGCAAGAAGAGGCGTGTTAAACTAGGCACTTAGTCTTTATAACGCTGTAGTAGGTGTTAGGCTGGCGGAATGGGTATACTCCAACGTCCTTCGTGGGTACCCCCCAAAACTTTGTCAATAATACATGGATTCTAGCGAAATAGGGCTTAAAAGAAAGA